>NC_088247.1:119026982-119096982 GCF_036013445.1 Caloenas nicobarica
AGCTGGTTTTGGGGGCACGGGGTGAAATCGGCCGGAGCCGATTTCTCTCGGCGGGGGGGACGCGCCGCGGATCCGGCGTCGCACCCACCGGAGCCCAAAGCTCCTGGCAGGAGCTGGGACCTCCCCTCCCTCCATCCCTCCCTTCTCCCCTGGGCTTTATTTTATTTTATTTTTGTGGGTATCACAGGTTTATGCAACGTTTTATGTGCATTGTCTTTGAAATCCGGACTCCAGTTCAGGTCCCCCCTGTCCCCCCCCTTAGGGGTCTGTATATGTTGTCAGTTTGACAAATACCGCATGTTGCAGCATCTCTTTACTTTATTAAAGCACGTACTGCTGTGATACTGTCTCTTGCTGTTCCTAGTGTAATGGATTTAATACTTTTTTCTTTTCCTTTTTTTTTTTTTTCTATTTTTGTAAAACCTGCCGGTTGTTCTGTCGTCTTCTTGTGATGGCATCGTTTGTTGCCCTGTATTTTGCCCAGCGCCTTCTGAAGGAGAAGTT
Organism: Caloenas nicobarica; assembly: GCF_036013445.1. Taxonomy (NCBI): domain Eukaryota; kingdom Metazoa; phylum Chordata; class Aves; order Columbiformes; family Columbidae; genus Caloenas; species Caloenas nicobarica. Next base: position 119,027,487 of record NC_088247.1, read on the forward strand.
TGGGATTTTAAAAAATTACAAGAATATATATGTAAAGAAAAAAAAAATCCTTAAAAAAAGAAAAAGCAGCTTGGTTTTAATCCCAGGACAGCAGGAATGAAGGTTGCATGGTTTGGGCTAGTGGGACGAGCATGCGGGGGGGCTGGAGAAGCACCCCCGAACACGCTCCCATTCTCCGGGCTGGCACCCCAAAAGTTGGACGCGGTGCCGGAGCCGCAGGGATGCGGGTGCTGCCGGAGGGACCCCCGGAGGGAGCAGGGACCCCTGGTCCGGCCCCGGGGCACGGCTTTTGATGCCGTCACACAGAACGTCTGGGCACTGTCCGGTCCCTCCTTCCGTGTCACCGTTTTCGTTGCTACCGCGGTCGAGACGGTGTCTGGAGGGCGCGCGTCGGCTGGTCCCCCCGGGGTTGAGCGTAGCCCGGCTGGCTTTCGGAGCGCGTGCTGTACCCCGTGTCTATGCTACGGTGGTCGCCATTCCGCTGCCTTTCTCTATACTATGTTTTACATGCAAATTCATCCTATATACACGCATATATAGAGGTATTAGTATGCAGATCTATATACACTCCTCTCTAGGCAGATCTGTGCTCCCTGCGCTGCTACGAGATTAACAGGTGGAAAGCATACGACCTTTTTTTTTTTTTTTTTTTTTTTTAAATTTCGCGGCGATGCGTTTTGATTCACAGCTTTCAGAAAGTTAAATTCGGCGGGTTTCAGGGAGGTAAATAAGGCCGCCGGGTGCTGCGTCTCCCCGTGGTTTGGAGGAGCAGCAGCTCCTGCTGTAGAGACGTTGTCCGAGGTGGTCGACCCGAGCGTGGCAGTCGCCTCAACGCCAACGCAGAATTCGCGAACGTGACGTTTCTCATCTTTTTCTGCCAGTGGTGATGAGTTGACGGGGTGAGGAACCCACCGGAGTTTGTTGGGTTGGGGCGTGAATGTCTCGGGCCCCACTGAGCTGCTCGCGTGGCCGAGAAACTTTGCTCTTTCTGTGCGAGGTGGAGATGTCTCTGTAAATAAGAGCGATATTTGGGTAACCGTCTCTATTTTTAAAATCTTAAAACCCATCAGCTTTGGAGGAGAAACATGTTTTTATGGCGCAGACCCCTTTGCTGTTAGTATTTAATCGCCTCCAAATTGAATGATTAATGTAATGAAGGCACTGAAACGGTATCCAGAATTTAGGCTACAGATGTTTCATATTTATTATGTTTCCAAGGGCTGAGATAAATACAGGAATAAGCGATACCATGTCTTTGCTCGACATTCAGGAGGCTCTGGCGTATCTGATGAGATGCAATTTTGGGGTTTATCTGAAGTGCAGAGTTTGTAACAAAAAAGCTAAAGATACCAGCCGCTCTTTTAGCTCCCTCCCTATTTTTTTTTTTCCTCCTATAGAGGTTGAAAGCTATTTTTGGCGGATGCACGGGGAAATTGTAATAATGACTGCTGGTTTCGGAGGAGCCGCAGGGATCCGGGCGCGGGGTTCCCTCCCCACTGAGGGGCAGGGGGTGTGGGGGACCCCCCGGGTTTGTGCGGGACGTGCGGTCGTGCTGGTGCGGCCCGTGGCCGCGGTGGCTGCGGCGCTTTTGGCTCCCTTGAGGGTCTCAGCCTGTTTTAATATCAGCCTGAAATATCGGCTCAGGCATCAGCAGCAACGAGCCCTCCCCCGGGGGGGAAACTGGGCACGTATTCTTGACTCGAGGAGCCACTCCGGTTTACACGCGGTGAAGATCTGGCCTAGGAGCTGCTTATTTAGTCTCCACAGCAGCTCGTGTGGAGCCCTTCGACCCCTCTCTTAAATATTAATGAAGCAATCTCCATAGAAACTGGCACCCGGGTCGGGATGGGGAGGTGGATTTTGAGTTGGGGAAGGTCCTCCAGGAACCACCCGCCGCGTGATGTGTGAGAAGTACCCATGGCTTTAAGAGGCTCTGCTGTACCCAGATGCACCGTGGGTGCCGGGGAAAGCCCCTGAGGTTTTGGGAAAGAGGAAATTTTCAGGCAGGCTGGCTCGGTCCTTGCCCAATATCCCGGCACAGCGCAGGTTTCTCAGTAAACCCTGAGGTTTTTTTCCACCTAAACCATCCCTGTGGTTCCTGGCCAGTGCCGAGCGATGCCGGACGCGAGAGTGTGGCCTGAGAGGAGGAAGGGCTCCGTCCTGCTCCATCCCTTTGCGACAGTTGGGTGTCCTAGTTGTTAACGAAAAAAAAACAAAACCAAAAAAAAGTGAAATAAGAGCAAAACTCGCACCGTGGGCCATGTCACACCTGTTCTCTCCTCTGTCCCCATGCTCTCTGTAGGTTCGACGTACCCCCCCAGCTGGCGCAGCGCCCAGGGAGCCCCGGACATCTGGCAGTTTTCGGATGGAAGTTCAAGAGCACTTAAATTCTGAAAGGAGGTGAAGCTGGGGCGAGCGGCCGGCGGCGGCGCGGTGTCCGGAGGTGGCCTCTGTCCTGCTGGCTCGCCGTGTCCCCGGGAGAGCCGGAGAAGTCACCTCGCCGAAGGCAGCGCTCCCCGGGCTCCTCCTGCCTGCAAGACTATCGTATTTATATTTTGTAATAGAGTACAACTCTTCTTTGGGGTTGTTTTGGGGTTTTTTGTTGCCTTTTTTAAATTTTTTTTTTTCTAAAAACGAAAGCAAACCCACCCGCCAAGGTGAAGGGCTTAGCGATGGCTTCGACCGGCTCCTTTCCCTGTGGAAAAGACTGTCTTTGCTCTCATGGACAGCCCAGCCTCTTGGTTTTATCTCCATGACTTGCCATTTCTCGGAAGGCGCATCTGATGTGACGAATTAAAAATAAAAACAAAACACAGTGTAGGTCTGTGGGTGGGTGGGAAATTGCCATAATAAATGTTGGAGCTTTAGGTTTTGTTTGCTCTGTCTTTAATTTTTAATGCTAACAAGGGCCAGGCGGCTGGTGTGACTTTGTATTAACCGTATCGGCTGCGGAAAACCAAACGCTGAGTTTACAAAGAGAAAGCCGGGGCTGGTGTCAGCGCGAGGGGCCCCCAAGTTGGGGTCAACCCCTGTTGGCGATGGGTGATGCTGAAGTGGAAGGTCTCTCCATCGCCCGCCTCCTCTTAATGACTGCCGGCTCTCGTGTTGCATTTCTGCTGTTAAACCACGTGCTTTTGGGGCTGGTGGGATCCGTCACATCCCTTAGTGTCCATCTGAGGAGAAGCGAGGCCAGGCAAGGGGTTTCGGCGTGTGATGGAGATGCTGTGGGTACCAGGGATGCAGAGCTGTGGGTACCAGGGATGCAGAGCCAGGGGATGCAGAGCTGTGGGTACCAGGGATGCAGAGCTGTGGGTACCAGGGGATGCAGAGCTGTGGTATGGGGGGAGCTGCTGTCAGGTCGGTGTGCCGGTGTCCCCACTGAGCTCCCCAGCCTTGGCACAGCATCCCCGCTTGCTGGGGACACTTGTCCCTCGCTCAGGGCTGAGCACCCGCCCAAGGAGTTTGCCGAGCAGAAGATGGGTTGTGTGCGTGCTCGTGTGCTGTCTCCGCGGGGATTTATAGGCTGTAGCGACTCGTGCCTGTGCCGGCGAGCGGGAATGGACCTTATTTGGTGAAAGAAACCAGCTGGGGAGCGATGGAGCCGCTGGCCGGCCGTGTCGGGCTGCCGGGCGCAGTGGGACAGAGCCGAGTCCCAGGGCAGCGCCAGCCGATTGATTTATTTCGTGTCTTGGCTCCATCCTCACTTCTGCTTTTATTGGTCTCTCTTAAAATCCGAGTGAGGCACCTGGCTGGGCTGACTCCCTCCTGGCAAAAAGGCCATAGGGAAAATGTTGTTGCCTTTTCAATGGGTGGTTGTTGCTCTTTTTTTTTTTGCCTTTTTTTTTTTTTTTTTTTTTTAAAACCCCAGGCTGTGGTTCTCCTGTTGGCCGTGTCATAGCACAAGCACAGACACTTTTGTACCTTGGAGCACGGTGAGGGGTCAGGGTGGGCAGCAAAAGCTCTGGGGTCAAATCAGGAGCCTGGGGGGGACCCAAAGGGAGCTATTGCTCCTTCTTTTAAGGCAACTTGGTCTTTGCGGTCCAATTACCCCAAAGTCTGCACACACTTGAAGCTTTTTTTATCATTAAGAGATGTTTTTAAAAGGTTTGTACTATCCCAGCCAGTGCTACCACCTCTGTATCTGCTTATAAGGGTTTTTTTGAGCCTTGGAAGGGTGAATCCTGTTGTGTTAAGCATCCTATTGATTGCGAACATGCCACGGGTGAGGGTTTAGCAACTCCCATCGGCTGCTGGCACCTCCACTGCTGCCCTGGGCCATCTGCAGCCGGGCAGCCGTGTCAGGTCAGAACTAACGGTGTTATTAATTGCAAAGGGGGTTGCTCTGCTCTCTCCTCCTAATTGCAAACCAGGGATCACCTGGGATGTATCTGCAGCAGCCCCGCAATGCTTATAATAACGAGCAGCTGCAAAGCTACTTTCTGAGGGTTTTTCAGTGTGCTGGCCAGTTTTGGAGGTGTATTTACCCTTCCTTTGAGTACAGGCAAAGCTCAGGGCGTAGATGGCTTTTGGGGGCATCTACTTGTACTTCTGATGCTCTGCCCGGTGGAACGAGTGCCATGTGCTCAGATTTCTCCAGCCACGGCCCATCTCTCCTCCAGCGGCCAGCACGAGGCGGGAGGTTCTCCCAGGAAAAGGAGAAAACAACAGAGCTGCGACAGTGAAAAGTTCTACCTGTCTTTACGTGAAGTGTTGCAGGTGAGGTGACGTACGTGGTCCTTAAGATGCGTATTTTTTTGATACGGGTGTTAGCCCTGCTGCAACTCTTAGGACTTTCAAACATCTGCAGAATTTGTGTTGCCTTAAAGTTACAAATCTGTGTAATGACTGTGCTGGGGGCTCCTCTGTGCTGCTGCAGGGTCGGATCCTGCTCAGGGGCTGCTGGGGCTCTTGCAAAGCGACTGGGCAGCCCCAGCACCGGGTTTTGGTGGAGCTCCGAGGGTTCCCGCAGCTTTGTGCGACCTGGGCTGCCGCGCGCGTTAATTAGGGGCATCATCGTTAGGGCCCTCTTTTTGTCTGGCCAGGACTCGGCCGCTGCAAAGCTTTGCGCTGCGTCTGGGTGCGCGGAGGATCGTCAGCCATTGCGTTACAGCGACTTAATGAGTTTCTGCCAATTAGCAGGAGTTGAGGGTTTCCTGCGAGGGGAGAGCTGGAATCCTATTCGCCTCAAAGCTGGAGGTTGCTGTGGTTTTGGTGCGAGAGGGGCGGTATTCCCAGGGATTTTGTATTTTAGCAGATTCCCAATGTGTCATCTGCGTATCAGAGGTAAAAAACGGAGTACGTTCGGTCTTTATAAAGAAAATAAAGCTCCTGAAGTTTTGGACTTCTTAATAAACAAAAGAAAAGCTTCCTCTTTCCCACTCCAGGAGGCTGAGATGAGCAAGATACCTGGGAATTAGCTAGCTTAGCTTTGATTTTTCGGGGAGTTTGAAAAGCTGCTTTCAAGCTTGAAGGCGATTTGACTGTGCTGCGTTTTTGTTTCGAAGCACATTTTCATGACACTAAAATGCAGCGAAGGTCAAGTCTTTTGTGAAGTCTAACTTAAATTTTGCTTTCAAAAGAACGTGTATTTCGGATTCGCGCCGCGTTCGGGCCGTGGGCTATTACAAGGCGAGAAGAGAGGGGTGAAAAGAACGTGTTGGAGGTCACTTATTGAACACAGTGTCTCCAGAAAGGATCTGAAACCAGACCTAAACCCCCCACAAATGGGACTTCCAGCGACACTCCCAAACCTCCCATGTTCCGTTTCAACCCCAGCTTTGTGTTGGGTCCCACTAAGTGACCTGTGGGACCAGCGGCAGCGTCAAATTTTGAGGATGCTCAAAATATAAGCCCTACTCCAAAACTAAGCCCTAGTTACAGTTCATTTAAAAAGTCAATTTAAATAGTGTTCAGGCAGCTATACATGTAAAAAAGTAGTGAGTTTTGGAGCAAGAATTATATATAAGACCCTGTCTTATTTTCAGGGAAACGGGGTCAGTTAAACCTTGTTGCCCCTCCGTCCAAACACCCCCTGAACCTCCAGAAATCACCCTCTTACCATTCAACTTCTACAGGGCTCCAAATCAACAATTATTCCCAAGGAAAGATGGAGTTGGAGGGGGAACACAACAACAAAAAAAAAAACCCACAACAAAATATGGCCCTTATTCCTTAATCTCACTGGATAGAGTTACACATCTGGTAGAGGCTTGTTCGTTGTTACTGTTACTTTTATTGCGTCTTTAGCGGTGATGAAGTTCAGATGGCAGAACCAGTGGGCCCCAATTTAATTTAGCCTGGGCCTCCCGTAACGAGCACGACGTGATCCCCGGGAAACTCTGGCTCAGCCACGGTGACGGGCAGAGGTGGTGCGGACAGACGGACAGACGGCCGGACAGGCAAACTCCCGTGGCAAGGCTGGGGGGGGAAAGGAGAAATTTGGAAATGGGGGTGATGATGGGTGGGTTGGAGGTGTCTGTGCCGTTTGCCGTGTAAGCATCAGTCAGTGCCGTGAGATGGAAGGATGGACAGATAGCTTTTCTTGTCAAAACCCAGAAGCAAGATCACGAGGTGGATTTCCACTTTTTGGGTTGTTTTTCTTTTTTTTTCCTCTCTCTTTTTTTTTTTTTTTTTTTTGGTGGCTGTGTGCGCCGTGACACTCCCTGAGGTTGCTCTAGCCCTGATGGCTCTTCCCTGGCGATTTCCATGACCCTCTGGGTTTCCAGGGGTGATGTACAGAAGCTCCCACCTCTACCCCGATGTCTGCAAGTGCATGTGTCTAAGGGCTATACAGGATTCATTTACGGGCCTCCCGTTGGCGGGGTATGTGCATGCAAAAATGAAGGTTGTATTTGGCTTCTCATATTCAGATCTATATTCCATATTGTGTTGACAAAGAAAAAAAAAAAAGAAAAAAGCAACTCAGCCCCCGTGCTGAAGAATGTGATGGACTGATGACTTTCAGAAACATACTGTAAATCAAGGAAGCTAATAAATACTTGCTATTAATAAAATGGGGCTACTGCCTTTCAAGTTATTTTCACGTTTTACAACATCTTAAAATTTAAAGGGGATGAAAAAAGCAAAAGGGAATGAAAAAAGCAATACTTTTGGACCTTCCCTCCTCCCCCGGCATGGTTGTTGCTGAACTTAACCTACTCAAATGCCCAGACAAGATGAGTTTTTCCTCGATGAGAAGATCTAGATGGAGTGATAAGACCCCTGCCCAACCCCATAGAGATGACCAGGGGCTGCCCCAGCAACAGGATCCCCTTGGCAAGTGGTGGCCTCTTGCTGAGTTGTCCCCACGGGCTGGCAGAAGATCCCTGGAGCTTGTCCAGACCAATGCATCAAAGAGCCCGCAGCTCCAAGCGCTACCACCTGCCCCAGTTCACGCTGCGCCTTTAATGCTTCCCAGTTGTGAGCAAAGCTACTCCAGGTGGTAAGTGCATGGGCAGAGCATCCACGGGCTGCTTAACCCTTTCCTTCGGGTTTCTCCGGCTCTATAGCAAGAGGTTGGGTGAAGGTGATGGTGGCCAAGGGCCTCCCGTAAAGCAGAAGCAGCAAAAAACGGGGCTGTGAACTTCTTGAGCATCTGCAGCAGAGCTGGTGGTGCCTACGGGGACGCCAGCTCGCTCTTTAAATAGCTGTGCCCTGGCAAACCCGGGGCACTTTGGGCAGGGAGGGAGTAGAGGATGAAGCCCTAAATAAACCTTGCTTTTTCTTCTCTCTGCGAGCGTCTGTCCTTTCCCCGACCTCCTCGTCCAGCCCTGCATTGGCCGTGACACTTGGGTGCCCAGGCTGCCTCTGGCAGCCCCTGTCCCGCGGCTCAGCTCCAGAAAAGCCTCTCTCGGTGGGCTCCGCCTGCCCCGTTCTCCCCAAACACCCCTAATTCCAGTACGGATAAAACTTATCTTTATTTTTTCTGTATTTTCCTCCCCAAAGACCTTCCCCGCCACCTCCCCAGCACACTCCCCCGGGTTTCGGCTTTTTCGTTCGGAGGCTTTGGGGAGCAACATCCCTTCGGGAGCTGTTTTGCACCTGGCTGCTCCTGTTGGCTTTTTGCTGTCTAAAAATCCCCTTTTAAACTTTTTTTTTTTTCCGCCCTGCCTTCTCTCTCTCCCCTGCTGAAGAGATAGCAGCTTCTGTAGCTGTAGTGATTAAAGGGGAGGGGAGGAAAAAAAAAAAAAGATTCAAAGTAGAGCCTGGCAATATAAAATAAGGTGTGGAGGTGACGAGTGATCCAAGGGTATATTAAAGCAGGGGCTGGCATTTTTTGAGATCTCTCCTACCTGCAGCGTGTTCGAGCACCTTGGAGACCGTTTTGAAACGCCAAGCATCCGCCCCTGGGCCCTAATTTGGGCAAGTTTAAAAGCGTCCTCTGGGATTTAGTGAGGTGGTTGCTGTTTTCCTCTCCCGGCGAGCCCAGCGCTGCCGTATGGATGCGGGGCTGGAAGGGGACGTGGGGACAAATCTCACCCCAGCCCTGCTCCACCGCGCGAGGGGATCGGAGGATGTGCGCCCCTGGAAAGGGCACAGACGGGGAAAACCTCCCTGGTTTTAAATGCTTTGAAAAGTGTATTCCCAGCCTCGCTGGCAGAGGCAGTCGGGAGAAAGAAAAGAGCTCATTGCATGCGACGAGCAGGGCAGGCACGGGGAAATTATGCATTTTTCTGGACTGGCTTATTCCCTTCTGTGTATTAAACATTATTTTAATATTCGAGTGACAATGTTTTATAATTAAGCTAAATGTAAGAGATGGAGCTCGCCGGAGAGCTGGGCTTGGCGTGAGGAAGGTTCCATCCGCTGCCCAGGGTTAAGCGCGGGTTGTAGCATCCTCTGCGGCCGCGCTGGCAAGGACCCTGCCCGGCTCTCAAATGCCAACGTGTCCCACACTACAGGAATTAAAACCTTTAACTCATAAAGGTTGTAATCTTAATACAGAAGAAAAGCGCTTTAAAAAAATTACATTGGTTCACAGACATCTATTGAACTCATGAGGGGAAATCTAGCCCCTGAGAGATAGAAACTAAAGAGCTGAGCCATAAACCAGTACGATAACATCCTTATTATAAGATGCAAATTAAGGGGCCCAATTCACTTTAAAAAAGCATTATGAGTATTTAATTTTTCTAGGGGGAATATCTCTGAAGTTGGCCTGTGTGTGGTTTTTCATGCTGTGTACTTAAAAAAAAAAAAAAAAAAAAAAAAAGTGAGGCCACGAAGAAGCTGCCAAAGACAGAGATGAGGATGCTGAGCGGCGGTTTGGGTGTCGGAAGAAATAGCTGGTGCTTATCGTGGGCGGAAGAGCTGGTATTTGCACTGGATTCGGATGGGGAGACTGCAGCTAAAGCCAGGAGCGTTGCAGTGGGTTTCTGAGGGTGTAAAACGGGGTCTGAACCTGCTCTGGGTTTTGTTCTACGGAAGTGTTTCATCCCCGGAGCGCTGGCTCGGTCCCAGGCTGTCTCGGGCCGGCAGCTCGGTGCCGACACCGGTGCTCTGTGGGTCAAGAAGTGCTCGGTCGAGACCCCATCTGAGTTTTGGGGATTTTCTAGGTAACCCACTCCCCGTCCTTGGCGTTGCATCCCCTTTTGGGAGGCGGCTGGGCTGCCGTGATGCTGCCCGCAGCGTTATTGGTCCCGGCTTATAGAAAACACAGCCTGGCAAAAGGACCACGGGGCTTTGGGGTGCTTTGTTTGAGGCTCTTGTGCACACTGGAGCCTTTAAAAATTATTATTATTTTTTTTTCCCCCTGAAGTTGGAAGATGGCGTAATCATTGCCCTTGCTGTTTGTCAGATGTTGGAGGTTAAAGCCTGGAGCCAGGAGCAGGACTTGGCACACAGGCTGGGGACAGCTGGGCTGAAAAGGGAGGGAGCCTCCGAGTGTTTGGTCTGCTCTCCATCCAGCTTTAGGGTTGGAAGGTCAAGACTTGTTTGAAAAAGCGAAGAAAATGCAGTACCCTTAATTCGCATCCTTAGAAACAAAAGGCCTGTTTCAGCCGGAGCCATCGGGAGCCTGGAATTGTCTTTTCGAACACAGACAATAAAACAAAACCCCCTACCCTGAACAATCGCTTTTCAGGCGGGCACTATACAGCTTTCCTATATAATGCCTGGAGGTCAAGGGTTGAATAAGATAAGGAGACCAGGTAAATATGTGCATTTGAAACCCAAGGATTAGGGGGTTTTATTTATCTTGCTGAGTTGTTGAGCATCTCTCCCCTTACGGAGACAAAAACTGGGATGAGGGCTGCCGGCCCCAACCCCACAGTGCGAGTTTGGGGTCAGGCTCTGTTCCCACCCTGCAGCCTCCGCCCGGGGTTCGGGGCACAAAATAATGGGGTTTTCCCTATGTTGGGTTTATCGGCTGAGGAAAACCCTGGTCTCTAGCTGGACCTCAACAGCTAAGCTAGGACTGGCCTGAGCTGTGCACTGGAACCTCTTCTTCACCCAAAGGCCACCTCCCCATTCCCTCTCTGGCAATCCAGTACGTACTTGTTTCCAAACCACTATTTACAGGGAATGGTGCTGCTTTGTAAAGCTGCACGGATGCATGTGGCCATAAAGACCATAAAATAGTGGTAGGTAATGCCCAGTATCAGGTGCTGGGCTGGCCAAAGCCTTAGGAATACAGACTCCTTGCTTTGAGTTTAAAAAAAAAAAAAATTAAAAAATCAATATATCGTTCTTTTATCTTGTTTAGGAATCGTAAATTTAGCATGTAACAGGGTTAGCGGACCAGCCAGGCAGCTGTATGGGGCCAGAGGTTAGTTAGGCTGGAAGTATTTATGGGGCTGTTGCTCAGCTGGTCCCTGGGGAGGCGGCGCTGGGCGGGCTCATCACTTGTTGGACGCAGCATTAAACACCTATTAAAACAAACAAAACAACCTTTTTTTCTGATAGAGCAGGCTGTGCTGTGGTAGTCCTCCCAGAGATATCCATAAAAAGAGGTGGTTTATCAGTGTTTTTTTCCCCTACCCCATCCTGAATCCACATCGGAGCACCTGGGGCGTCTTCTGTACACCTGTGGCCAAAAACCACCTGGCTGCAGGGACAGACGGGGAATTGCACTCATCGTTTACCAAGTGAACTTTGCGGGATGGTGGAGGATAAATATCGGGGTGATATAAAGCTCGTGGCTGACCCCCCATGATAATCATTGAGCCGGCCACACCAGTGCGGTTTTTTTTTTCCACCCTGTTTCCCACCTCACCATGCACCCCCTAAACCTCCCCCTCCCCTTGATTTTTAGGAATAGGAGCCTCGTAAATCCTCTGCTTCGGATGCTTTATCGGGTGCCCCAGCTTCTCCCTGCAAAACCGCGGTGGAGGCGAACATCTGCGCGGGGATATCCTCCCGCTCCTCCGCGATCACCGCCGGGAAGGCGGTTGTGGTTTCGTAGCTTTTTAGCTGCGAAATGAGGAAGGATGTTCTTCCCTCGCGGTTTGCAATTACGGCGTAGAAAGTAACAACCATATTTCTGTGTCCCCCACTCCAGATTCGCTCTCCTGCAGCCGGGCTGAGATAAGGGATGATGTGTCGGAAAGCAAAACCCCGATGGTGAGGGAGTTATGAAAGTGATTGTCAAAGCTCACTGGGAAATTAAATGTGGGTCTGCGCCCATGTGCGGTTCTAGCAGAGTTTGGAAAGAGTGTTTTATATCACAGCACCTTGCTTTAAAAAAAAAATAAAATTAAAACCAAACCACAAACACACACACAAAATGAACAATGAAAGAACCCAACCCCCTGCAAAAAAAACCCAACCAAACAAATTAAAACCAACTCAACAGACAAAAAACCAAACCGGGACACCTTTCGTATTTCGTGCCTGGGTTGCAGCAGTTGGGAACTCGATGCCCTAAATCCGGTTTCCATCTTTAACACCAGACAGTCTTCAACTTCTGGGAGCAGGTGATGACTTTGTGTCTCAGACATGCTGATGTTTGCACCACCAAAGCCTAGAAAGGCCCCAGGATTAACAGCAGTAAAGGGCTGGGCTGGTCTGTCACTGGGGATGCTCTGGGACGGGTTTGGTCCAGGATAGAGTTGATGCCCAATTTTTGGTTTGCTGTCACCCCGGAGATAAGTCCCCGTCCAGCTTGATGACAGCTCCTCAGGAGCTGCCGTGGGAGATGGATGAAGCTGGAGGGCACTCGCTACGTGTGCTTGAAGCGGGTGGGGATCATAAGTCAAGAAACGGTGGATTGTTGATTTGTGAACAGCACAAGCCACCGCCTTGCACCCGGCTACAGGTGCTGCTTCTCAGGAAGGACCACAGGTCCTTCTCAGCGTCCTCTCGGGTGCTGACCACAATGGGTCGGGTGGTCAAGGCCTCCCTGGGGCATGTCCAGCCTCAGCAAGGATGTTTTCGGGCACGCATCTTTTGGAAGAGTGTGGCGGGCATCCCGCCTGCGGCTAGAAGTGCTTCCAGAGGTGCTGCTCCTCCTCGTGGCCCCCCGACACCTCCTTGCCATGACGGCGAGGCAAGGTCTGATTTCTCCCCTGGTCCCAGGGCTGGAGCAGCAGAGCTGTTTGGTGCAGACCAGGGTCGCCTTCGTTCTGCTTTCATGAAGGGCTTCTATTCCTCTTTAAAGAAAGAGACTGAAGTCTCCTCTGAGTTGTGCTGGAGTGGAATACAGGAGAAAGAGCAGCCTCGGAAATCAGTGGGACTCCTGGAAATACCTGGTGCTACAGGATTTTTAGTGTTTGGTGTGTGGTTTTGTTTTGTTCTAATTTTAAAGTGTTTTCTTGCACCGCAGCGAGAAGGTGGAGGTGAATCCTGCCCAGACTGGGAGCTGCGGCCGGGAAGGGACGTTCTTTGCCGACGGCCCCATGCGGGACGTGCCATTCCCCCCGCCGGCAGCCCCTGTGGCCGGGACCCTTCTCCTTGCACTGCTTGGCAGGTTTTGACGTGAATCACTCAAGCTTGGGACGAGGTGGGGTGTTTTCTTCCAGGTCAGCATTTAGGTGGATTGGCAAAGGGTTGTGGGAATGCTTTTACGGTGTCTCCTTGCGTGTTTATTTCTTTTTTCCTTTCTCCTTTTCCTTTCCCTGCAAGTGATGTCAGGCTCTCCTGCTCAGCCTTCACCCAGCAGATGAGTGAGGAAGGGTTCAGGTCACTGGACACGCACATTCAGCCATCGCCTGCATCCCACCCTGTACCTCTGCTCAGTATCTTTCCTCCTCTTCTCCCCATCACCTCCCAAAACCGCTTCCCGCCTCCAAAGACATCAACACCTCCAGCCGGGGGCCACCAATGCACCCCCATTTCATCCCTCCTCGTGGGGTGCATTAGTGATGGGAGTCAACTCGCGCCATACTTGGTATTGCCGTACTTGGAATAATAAAATTACCAAACGAGAGAGATGAAGCTGCCACATATCTTTGTAACGCACGTCCAAGTCTTTCAAGACTCAGAGCTCCGAGGCTCGCGGAAAGATAAATAATAAGTGGTAATTAAAGATGCACACACTGTACTGCTCTGAATTGCAGAAGGTTCGGCAACAGATGGACACTCTGTGGTGCCGGTCGAGGTCCTTGCCGCGGGAGTTTGGGGTGGCCGTGAGGGTCTGTGGCTGAGCAGCCGCTTGCACGCGAGAGACGCTTTGCATTCCTGTTACGATTATTATTTAATGTGCATTAATCACTGCAGCTCCAGCGCTTGCAGCCTGGCTATTGCCCACCCATAGCCCAGCCTGGCCGTGCCTCCCGGTACCCCCTCTGCTGCAGATTACAGATCTCATCCCACCAAGCTGGGATAAACAGGAGGTTTTGTGCCACCAGTTCCCATCATAATTCGGTATCTGCACAGGATACCCGAGGGCAAACCGTCCTGGCACTCCGTCAGCTCTCCCTACCCGTGCTTCTGGGAAGCCGAGGGACAGCCACACGCACGACCTGTTCTTCTGGCCTCTCCTCAATCACATCGCACCCTCGGGTGCATTTTTAGCTCCTCTGAAAAATTTGGGGGGTGGTTTTTTTTCATGTTCGTGCCTCAACTTTTTTTTTTTTTTTTCCCTTTTCCACTTGTTTGACATGTCCAAACCGTGTCATCCCATTCTTAGCACTGACATAAAAATGCAGCTGAGAAAACACTGAAGCTGTTTCAACAACTGCCGCGCTAAAAAGTAAAGTAAACCAGAAAGTAGTTATTACCCAGAGAGCTTCCTCTTTAAATCAGATGGGGAGGGGAAGAAGTGAGAGTACTTGGTAATTAGATTCTCTCCCTCATCCTAATTGCATTACCAATAAATCAGCTCTGAAGATCTGTTTCTTTTTAAGTTTTCTTGAATTTAGCCTTTGTCTGAGATTTTTGGAACAACAGAGCCGCAGTAAATATGACTAACCTACAGTTAATTACTGGGGTATTTTGGCTGTGCCCTGTGGTTAACCATCGGCCGCTCGGAAACCCGTCCCCTGCCAAACGCGGGGAGAGGGGCAGCGAGCGCTGAGCGAGGCGAGCTGGTCCCTCATTACCGACGCTGTTTAAGTAAAAGTGCAGGAGGCTTTACATTAAGGGATAATTTGGCACGCACAAGAGTCCGATGGAAAAAATTTTAACTTTTCCTCAGCACGTCTTTTTGTTCTGTGCTTTTCGCCCCTCTGTTCCCAGGGTTGCTAAAAGGCCAGGGAATTTTAGCTTAGCAAATGCCTCCTATAAATTCCTTTCTCCAAACACTGTAGATTAATAGTTTCAGAGTCCTGGACCCTGAATCCCTTTAAGCTTCGACTAAACCATATGTACATTGTATATTTTCTTTCTTAGAAGAAGAGAGGATGTTTAGTTAATCTGTAATTATGTGCTGGGCCCGTGGGCTGTGGATGGGCATGGGAGAAACCTGCGAGCCGAGGGAGGAAGAAAAGCCCTCCCAAAACCGCGCCGGGTGTCCCCTTTCCCTTCGTTAAAGCCGGGGCAGGTCTCGGTGACCTTCCTCTGCAACCTTGCACTGTTGAGACCTGGTGGCTGCAGAAGTGACGTGCGGTACCGCTGAGCTCCTGCAGGTCACAGCTCCCAGTTCACTGGTGTTTCATGTAGGTCCTTCGTTCTGATGCACTGGTTCACACGCACTGGGTTACATCCCGACGACACGCGGCCAAAGGCTTTGTCAGAAAAATCAATGCTGATGATTTAAAAAAACACATCCTTGGTGAACATGATATAAATTCTGGACTGAAGGAGTTTGCTCTCCCCGCCACTCGACTCATGTCCGTGCTTCGGAAAGCTTTATTGATATCACACGTGAGTTTCTGCGGGGTAGGAAGACAACCACCGCTGTGTTGACAGTACAGTCACCTTCAGCAGCAAAAAGAGAGTTCGCAGTCCCCCAAAACAATCACCCTTGTATGGTTTTAATTGGGAAACTTGGGTAGGAGGGACAGCGGGGTGTGCTGTCTCCATTAGGAGAGCACCAGTGAGACTGTAGCTGCTCCATGATAGGGGATGAGCCAAGGGTGACATCAACACTTGCTGTGACTTCACTCATGGACCACTGTCCCATAGGGTCTGACCTAGGTTGGCAGAGCCACCTTGCAGGTCACAGGCTCCTCTGACAGCTCCAGGCACGACCAGGGGATGGACCAGCGCCAGGAGCCATCCAGAGGGCCCCGGCAGGAGCAGCAAGAGATGGGGTCAGAGATGGAGAGGATGGAGGAGACAAGGATACATCCCTTAGGATTCAGAAACCTGGCCCACTGGCCCTCCTATACTGCTCAGAAAGCATTCCAGGGATGGGAACGGGCTTCTGCTTGGCCAGGGATGGGAATAGGCTTCGACTGTGGCCATGCTGCCCCCTCTGCTGATCACCCACAGGTGGGGACAGCCCAGCCCACTTCTCCTCCAGCTGCTCCTCATTCCAGAGGTCTACAGCAAGCTCAGGAGCAGAGGGCTAGAGCTGAGCTTGCAAGGAGGAGCAGCAGGTTGTACTCCTGGGCTGAGAGGCTTGTGCATTTTTGGGTTTGCCTTGACGCTCTCTTGATGTCATAGAAGGTGCTCTGCACTGGGTGGGCTGTGTGTTGGCGTCCTTGGATACCAGCCCGCACCCAGGGGCTGCTCTGGCCACTGCAGCCTCGTGCTCACACCTGCACTGGCTTTTGTTCTTTGGCTGGACCTGGGAGGCAATGCCTGTGGTCTTCTTTTGTGTTTGGCTGGCTCAGAAAATACCATCTCTCTGGGCTCTAAAACCCTCCGGGACTGTGCAAGGTCTGTGCTCAGAAGATGCGCAGCATGCTTGGAATATGGGGGAGCAAAGCTGCTTTGCTTCAGGAGAAAACAGTGGACATCCTTGCCCAGCTTGTGGAAGATGGAGGCCTTTATAAGGTCCTTCCTACAGAACTTCACCCATGTGCCGTGCTGAGCCATAGGTGGCACCTCATCCCGACCTGCATGTCCACACAACCATCTCGTGTTGTTTCCGACGAGGAGAATGGGACGTTCAGTGGGGACCTGCTCTCCATGGAGTAGGTGAGTGGAACTCCTACGCTGCTCTCTACTACTGCTCTTTAGTGTTGTCTTTAAGAGATTCTTGTTGCAAAGGAGCTGGGGTAAATGTGATATACCGTGTAAGAGGTGAAACGATGGACACATCTTCAATATGGGACAGCAAGGTTGTGCTAAAGCAGCATTATGCGTCTGGCAGATCCCTGGTTGAGGAAGAGCTTGTGTTGTATCTACCCAACTTAGCTTGCTCTGAGCAATGTCATGCTTCATCTCCTCTGCATACAATACCTGGTTTCTCACATACTCTACTCTGTGTGCTGAAATTCAAGGCTGACACTTGGCATTTAAGCCGCAGTGACATGGCTCTTTACAAATACATCTTATGTCTCAAGGATCTCCCCAAGCCCACGATGTGGCATCTGTGATACAATATCACACCGTTTTTCTCTCACATTTACTGGAGGGGAAAGCTTAGCAGGGACTATGCATTAGATTTTTGGAAAGGCTCTGTACTCCCTGGCAACATGGGTTCGGTTTAGCTCTTCATCTGTGCAAGGGAAATATATTGGGCATTACGAGTGTGTAGGACTGGATAGTGCTTTTTCGAAGACATACCTCTAGAGCTGGAGGTGTGGTCTCTGCTGGTGTATTAATTCCAAGAAGGTGTGTTGCTTCATTATCTTGGCAGAAATAATTTTTTTCCCCCGTACCTGACAGTTCACATTTTTGGAAGGGGCTGTATTTTAGTGCTGTGCTGGGCAGAAAACATTAGGTTTCTGGCAGGTTTTTCGGTGGGGGGGCTTGAAGTTCATTGGAGGTTCTTAAGTGCTGCTAAATTAGTAAAAATCGCCAGACTATGTCACTTGGAGACATCAGTGTCTCTTATTAGCGCTGAAAGGGAGGGAATATTCAAGCTCTCTGATGAGCAGCTTTGTGCCATGACCAGCAGTTCCCCCGCTGGTGAGTCAGGGATGAAACCACAACGGATTAATTCCTCTTTACCTTGGGGAAGCAGCAGAGGACCTTTGCAGAAGCAAATGTGGTGACCGGAGACCAGATTATGTCAAATCACTGGATTTTGCCGTTGAAATGCCCTCCCTCTGCAGTTCTGCAAGCGGTGGGTTGTGGCCGGAGGATTTGGAGCTGGAGGACCCAGTCATGTAGGTTATCTGGTGCTGGCCCTGGCTTGCTGAATGCCCACGGATGTGCAGTTTTGGGTCATGGTCGAACCCCCCACTGCTCTACTGAAGCTCCTGGTGGCTTTGGCGTAGCAGGTTTTGCCCAGAAGCTTTCAGTACCCTTGTCATTTTAGCTGGGCAGGACCAAATAATTATTGGTTGTGCTACAGAAGACAATGAAACCTGGGTCATTTCAGCAAGGGTAGAAAATGAGTCTCGTGTGTGTGTGGGAGGGAGGTCTCAAATGAAATGTTGCCTTAGAAAGCAAAGTTCTAGTGTTTAAAAAAAAAAAAAAAATCCAGGTTTTATCTATTTTACCAAAGGCTAAAACGAATTCTTATGTATATTTTATAAGAATATTTGTTTTGTTTATAGCCCAGCATTAAGGATACTTTTTTCTTAATAAGCTCATGTCAGAACTCCCGTAACCATAGCCCAAAGGGTATATTTTTTTGCGAAAATGAAAAATGAACATATTATTTACTTATCAATACCACACCACGCTGATCAATGCAAACCAGCGGCGCTCTCCCCACCGTTCCGGGAGGCGGGTCGCCCTGTCTGGGCAGTGCGGGGACTTTATCTGTAATACGGAGCTTTCAACCGCCGGGCTGACAAAATGCCTCTCTGACAGCCAAGCCATTAATTACCATCATCTGAGCCTAATTCATTCATCCCTTTCCCTCTCATGCAGAGGGACAGGGAGGGCTGAGGGCACTTGGGGAAACGTAGGCATGATTCCATATTCGCGATGCGGCGAGCGCTGCCTGCGACTTTGTTGGTTGCAGTGGCTTTAATTGAATTGGCTTGCCAATAAAGCTGTTGTCATTCAGTAAGTGAATTTGTTGTACTACTCGTGCCACAGCTGCTGCATACAACCAGGCGTTTCCTGAAGGCAAGCCAACCTTGTGCTACCCTGCCTGGAGATTTTTTTTAAATTTTTTTTATTTTTTTTCCGCCCAAAACTCATCCATAACGTGCGGCGTAATATCGTTTAGGTGTTGCATCCTCAAAAAGCGGTGGCTGGGTACTGGTGATCCATTGGGGTGCAGGACCGGCCGGTCAACACGTCTGCTTTTTCAATTAAGAGGCTCTGACCTCTGTTACCCTGCGCTGGTCGTGATAGAGCATCATTGTTCCTCGCAGTAAAAATAAATACTGAATATGACAGACAATATATTTTGTTAGTCAGGAGCTTAGAGTCCCATTAAGAAGTCTAGCGATATTGATAAAATAAAGCAACATTAGGAGAGGCGTTTATTATAGGATATGTTGGCTGTTGGGCCAAAAAATACTCCGACTTTCTGCGGTTTATAAAACATTAGGGAAGGAGTGGGGGAGAACGCTTGATTTATGGCAGCTGTAAAGTGATACTCGGCTGAAGTAAAATATCCAGAGGTCTGAGAAAGCGTTACTTTTTGTGTTTTAATGCGTGGGACGAGTGTATGGGCGACAGCCCAGAGACCGGTCCACAAGGCAGCCCAGGGTGGCCGAGGACCGATGTTCTCCGTACAAGCACCTCGTCCTTCTCATGGTGGGGCTGAGGGACAAACCTACGTCTGAACCGCTGCCCCCTCTTCTCTTCCACCTCAGAGCAAACCCCCATATTTTATCACCCCCAAAGAAGGGAGAGGGAACAGATCTGGATCTGTTTCAAGACCTTGTGGCCGAGACCCAACTCTGATTGGGATGAATGACTTTTCTTTTTTCTTGGTGCTGTGCTGAGCTGGGGGAATTACCCTATGAAACAAGGTTTCTTCAGAGTTTTGTGGTTTTTTTCCCTATAACCTCATAAAACATTGCGTTGAAATCTGAGTTCATTCCATCAGATTTCTCCAGATTTATGCTTATTATAGATTAATACATCCAAAATATGGGTAGGTGGAGTATTTCAGGCTCTCTACTCAAATTAGATAATACGCAACTGGGTTCCAAACTGAAACTGCGGGAGCTGAAGTAATATTTTGGGCATCAATCATGCTTGAGGTTAATAATAAATTTGAAGAGATACAGCTGGCAATGAGGTTAAACGCATACGTGAACGCCGGTTTCTAGACAACCAATAAAAAAATAAATTTTGCCACATATAGGCTTATGTTATTTGAGTAGTAACTCACAAAGAGAAGTCTAAAATTGACTGATAAAAGTAAAATTTTCCTCGACTTCAGTCCCAATGGATGTAGCCTGTGCTGGGGACCTGTTGCCTTCAGTACGGGAGCCTGTTTGTACAAATCCGTGGAAGTGGTTTTGGCAAAGGCTGCGGTGCCTATTTCCAGCCTGGGAAGAGTCACTTTTCTTGTTAGTTTGGGAATCAACATTTATCAGGCATAAAGCTTGAGGGCCTTAAAGTAGTCGGCTTGTCTTATCTCTGTGGGGGATCATCTCTAGGAGTAAAACCGTGATGGCAAAAGTCCCACTGATGTCCATAACACCATGTTGTTTTTTTTTTTTTTTTTTTCTCCTCGCTGTTTCTTGGGATGTTTCCTACAAATTAAGGATGGGGAAATCTTCATGGTGAATAACCTGTGGTTTGGGTTACTCAAAGTAACCCGATTGAACTGGAACGTTCCCCTCAGAGCAGTAACGCTCGGTAAGTGGCTGTGTCAGTCAATTATAGACTTATGGCAGCTGACAAGGTTTTCTGCTATCATCCCTTTCCACCACTCCCCAAGCCTCTGGCAGAGAGGACAAACCCAACGACAGCGAGTACACACGAACCTCAGTCAGGGGTGGCAAGCGGCCAAGAGAGAATTTCAGGATAACTTCATATTGTCTTTTCCTTTCCTTGGGTATAATGTTATATATGTGGAACGCAACTGCGTTATTGTTTTTTTAAAAAGACTAAGCTCACAAGAGCTTTTGTGTGCCTCTATCCCCCACACTATTAGAAATAAATTTTTAGTATTAAGAGCCATGTAGTTCTCAATTAGCACCTAACGAAGTAGACCCTTCTTTATTTATATTTTTTTCTTAATTCTTCCGTGCTCTCCACATTCGTGGTTTAACAAAACTGTGCGGACACACTGCCCTTGCTTTACAATGAGATTTCTGTACAGAAAAAGCAAATAAAGCGTAATTTTTCAGAGATTGAGAGGAATGATTGAGGGAGCCGTGACTTTGAGACAGCAGGTTTGAATGGAAGGGAGCTGACCACTGAAACCAGACCCTACAAGTGCCACGAATATTGGTTTGTAGCAGGTCGGTGTTTATTTGTCTTTCTCCTTGGCAGGCATTGCTTTTGCCTTTAAGCATAGTAGGGTCAGCAAAAGAAAAAAATGTCATCTGGAAGTACAGCGTCTTGGGAAGGGAAGAAGAACGTGGCGAATAAATGGTCACATTGGAAAACCTGATAGTTGTAACTATCGGAACGGTTCTCATCAAAATCTGCAATATTTTGTGCACCTTCGGCTTGTTGGCAGTACAAGCTTAAAAACTTTATTTTGTGTGCCGAGTTTGTGTCAAAGTAACCTACGCAAAAGGAAAAAAAAAAAAAAAGTCGTCTGGGTGCGTGGGAGCTTTGGAATAGGGGGGGTGGGGGAAATGAAGTGCTGTTAAATCTTATGAACACCTGATCTGTAAAAAAATTAACTCGTGTCTCTCCCGAAATTGTGATACAGGGCGCTGGTGGGACGTGCAGCCCGGTGCCAACTGGTCTTCATGCCTGTGCGAGCCGCGGGAGGGCTGGATCCTCTGCGCCCAGCCCTCCGCTGCCTGCCCAAGGTGTAATTAACTGTGTGGGTGGCAAAATGGCCCAGGGCTCCCCGTTTGCGTTTTGTGCAACTGGAACGTACCCTCCTTGCTCGGGTAACGTGGCAAATAAAACCCTCGCAGGGCAGCGGTGAGTGTTGATGAGGAGTTTTGAAATAGCATGAGAATGGGTTTTATTGCAGTGTATCACTTGCTGAAACTGCAGGGCTGGTGCAAATAATCTATTAAGAGGAGACTTTTGTGAAGCTCTGTGTTTTGTGTTTTTTTTTTTTTTTTAAAGAGGTTTATGGCTTGGCTGGCAATCGTTTGCTGTGTGAACGTCTGCACGGGGCCGTCCTGGCATGAGGGCTGCCTTGTGTTGCAATGGGTGGGGAGGTACCTGCAGCTGAAGCTGTGGGGCAAGATCCCAACCCTGCCCGAGCCAGGTGCCTGCACGGGGGACGCCGGCACGGCCAGGGCTTCCCCAGGGTGCTTACATGACCCTGCTTTGGGTTTCCTTTGCCTGTGCAATTTCTATCTCCAACACCCGGGCTGGCCCTCTTGCACCGGCGGTGAATTGGATGCTTGCACCCTGCTGCGGGCTAAGTCAGACAACTTCTTTGTGTCCGGGATGAGAGCTCGTCGTCTTTTTTTTCCTTAAGGTGCTGCTGTAAGCAAACTCTGGCACACACACTGTTTCGTGGATGAGGGAAGGGTCTTGGCTGTTGCAGCTCTGCCTGTGTCGCAAGGCAGAGCGGATGGGCTCCCTGCCGCGCTCCCCCGGCGTCAGGATTAGACCTCCCTTGGGCTCCCCCGCCTCCTGTGTGACCCCAGCTGCAGCCTGAGCTTTAGTGGTCCAAACCTGTTGGCTCTAAAAGCCAGGCACACGTGGGAAGGCATCAGGCGAGTCTAAGGCTCTGCCCTCTGACAAGTTTGTCTGTGCTCCTTGGCTGCATCTTCATGGGCTTGGTGATTTCAAGCCTCGCTCTGTGCAGAGTTTTATTGAGACCTCCTATGGGAATCCCCCTTTACACCGGGGCACGCAAGGGCAGTGCAAGGACCACCTCCCTGTAGCCCAGCAGGTAGAAACTGCTTTTATCTGATGCGCAGTAGAAGACCTTGTCTGAGATCTCCTATGGCCTTAAAGGCACTGGTTGGAGCTTGTACATGGGTCCTGATGCACAAGGATGCTTCTGCCTGTTTAAATGATGTGTCAAGTGGTTCGTCCTGATCATAGCTGTGGTTTTTGTAGACAAGCACAGTACAGGGGAGGTAGCATCTCTCTAATGGGGCGATTTGATGTCTGTAGTTAGAGACTTGGGTTTGAGTCTGTAGTGAACTACATGCTACCTTTTAACTTTTGCGAGGCGTATTTAAATTTTGCTGTATACAAAGCCCTTGCACGTGAAGCATCTTTCAGAGGTACAGAACACCCTGCTTGTTTTTCAGTCCCATGTCCAGCGGACTTGCTGATTAGAAGATAGCGCTATTGCTTTTAACAGTTGGCCGAGTTACACAGCCGAGACCTGGGTCTTGCTGGAGGACATCTCGCGTTCACCACAGGGACAATCTGAGCTGCGTGCAGCACAGCTCGGTTCGGGACAGCCCCCATCAGAGCTGACATTTGCCTTTCTCCAAGAGGTCTGTCTTGGGTGGACTTGGAGCCCTGATGGGAGTCTTCACACAGCTGTGCCCGATGACTGTAGCTCTCCACGTGTATTTGTATAAGGACTGTGCACTAAGGTTCTGAGCCCAAACCCCTTGAAGTTGATGAAAATCTTTCGGCCAGTTTTGAGGGACTTTGCTCCAGCTCTGCAAGTGCAGACAGTTCAATGGTATCAGAAACCAGAACCTGCAGAAATGTGTGGGTGAGATGCAGAAAGGCTGAAATTAGCCTTAGACAAAAAAGGAGGGGAAACCCCTCTTCTTACCTTCCCCCAGACCAACAAAATGCGACACAGGTGCTTTTCTGAAACTTTCTCTTCTGTTTATTTCAAAGTAATGTACAAATGCGGTTTCGGTATTATGGGGCTCTTCATGGAGGCAGTGCTTGCTCTGGACCATTAATTTTCAGGTGATCCATTTCGATCTGTTTGTGATCACTGGGAAGGGAGGATATTCAGTTTAAAGCAGCCAAGCCTGTGTGGAATTCACAATGATGAGAAATACTCAGGAGCTGGGAGTAAGACTGAGTACCGCGCTTTACTGTAAACCTTTGCACAAGCTGGATGTTGCCTTTCCTAGTCCAGATCCTCCCTGTAGCTGGAATTACTAATACACAGGTACTTGGATAGGGCTAGATCTGTGTGCAGTGGAAGGATGGGCATCTGTAGCAATTTTATGGAAGTTCAGAGATGCTCCAGGTTGACTGTGAAATGACCGAAATCTCTCCTGTAATGCCATCCACCCATAGACCTAAGAATATCCCGCAAAATACGGAAAGCATCATTAAGCTTATGTTACTGTGGAGTGGACAAACCCTGCCCAGAGCTGCTGCCGAGCTTCTCCAGCTCTTCTCACCAGTTTGCCCAAGTGCTCAGGCGATAAGATTTGTCTTGCCCTGTTTTTTTGCGAAGGGATTTGGTGATTGCAAAACATGTCACATTATCGACTGGAGGTTGTTACCATCTGGTGGCTGTTTAGATGGTCTGGTACTAATGAGTAGGTAATCTCCATCAAGTTTCTAGGGGACAGCTGTCCTCTCTTGCTTTCTTCCTCACGATCATACACATCATTGTTGTACCCGACACTAATTGGCGTTCTTATTTGCAAAGATGACATACAAACGGTCATGGAAGCGCTTTCCACAAGAAATGGGTTGCGTTGCGTGGATGGGATAACAGGAGGAAAACTGCCTTTCCAGCAGCTGTGTTATGTGTTTTATGTGCAGAAAGAATTTCAGGTTTCTTGCAATCTTATATAAGCCTTAAACACTCTCTAAAGAAGGAATCAAGGGATGTGAGCTATTGTAGATGAAGTAAGATTAATAAAAACGCACTGCTATCCCTTTGGCTTATTTCCTAACCCTCCCACAAGTCAATAGGTGCCTGCTCCAAAGTGCCTTGTCTTGTAAATGCATGCCCAGAAAATGCAACTTAAAAAAATGTCTAGTGCCTGTTCAGAGTTGTGATCAGATGGAAGCTGTTCAGAGGCAGAAGCATGTAATGGTTGCTGTGTTCATGGTTGTTACAGGTTGGGTGGTACTTGAAACGCTATTCAAAACCATGCAAAGTTGGGTGCTGCGCCTGGAGATGTGGAGATTGGTGCTGTGGGGGATGTCCCCGTGGCGGGTGGCTCAAAGGGAGAGTGTTGGAAATGATGCGCAATAGGGAAGCTTCTGGTGATCCAAATATAGCTCAAGAAGAAGTGTCATGGTCTCCCACCAGACAAAGGAAAGCAGGAGCACAGACGAGTCGCTCCCACCGCTGCTTCAGCACCCCTTCACTTGTCCTCTCCCTCGGGTCCCCACCCATCTGCTCACAGGGGTCACCCTGACCCTGTGCAAGCCGCGGGTTGGGTGGAGGGTCTTCCACTTGTGTGGAGGTCTCTAAGGGACGTGTTTCCTGAAAACCGTGACACACTATATGACAGAGGTGGCTAAAGCTTGTTGAGAGCAGAGCATGTGCTCCGCAGTGGTGGAGTGGAGCTCCCTTGCAGAACTCAACTTCTAAGGGTGGAGTTTGGGTCGTCTCTTCTTGCTGTACCACGTCTCCAAGCGCAGCCGCTGTCCGAGGCCTCGAGTAGTTTGCGTCTGGCTTAGACTTCCTTGCCGGCACGTCATTTGTGATTGCAGATGGTTATTTACTTGTGTGCGGTTCCTCCTATCTCCCTCCTTATCTCACCCTGTCTGTACCAACGCCAGGCTCTTCTCAAATCTGAGAGGAGCAGTGGTGGCTGCAGTGGTGACGTGGTGTTGATTTGTCTGGCTGTGCTAATTCCGAGTTCAGGTCAGCAAGCACGAGATCTCTGCCTGGTGGAAATTACTCCTGGTGGCTTGCAAAACACAACATTAAATACAATAATAATGACCGTCCAAAGGCTTTTTTTTTTGGGGAAAAAAAAAAAAATAGAAGCATCCTTTTGTTCAGTTGTGGAGCAGGTGGGAGGTTGAGGCCAAAGAGGAAGGTAGGCTTCATCTTCATCATCGAGCCACATGTTTTGTTAGCACCGTGGCTTGATCCGTGCGGTGCAAAGGCGTCCGCGTTGGCCGCAGATGTGCACGTGGAGCAGCGGCGCTGCATCACCTGTCATCCCGTGCGGCTGGGGCGGAAGGGGAAGCTATTTACATAAATTATTGGAGAGCAGTAAATATTATTTCATGATATCGCATCAAGATTAACTTAATCAAACTCGATATTAAGAGGCAGAATGATTTGCTCTTAGTCAAAGACACAATTAAAGAAGGTGCTTGAGGGTAAAGGAGAGTGTCTACTTAGGAAGATTTTTATTTTTTTAATCACACAATGGGTGGTGGGTCGGGAAGCTTATAACCAAGATCTTAACTCTTTTGTGGATTTTGTAGCAATAGCCCTCCTGTTTTTAGCAGCTGGTGCAGTTTCAGGAAGGACAGCACAAACAAAATGTGGGGGTGGTTTTGTTTTGTTTTGTTTTCTGCCAGGAATGGAGCTTTGTCTTGAAGGGAGAGCTCTCTTGATCTTTTAAACACCTTCTTCTCATTTCAAGGGTTTCTGGAATTTTTGCAAAGATTCTCTCAGCAAAATTAATCCAAATTAAAGGTAAACCCATTAAAGCTTCCCAGATGGACCTGGGAGTCAGCCTGGCCTCGGTTACACTGCGGGTCAAGACTCTGCCTGGAGTCTGTAGAGGGTTAAGGTCATTTTAACCTCTTCTCCTCACTGCCACACTTCTCCTGGACAATAGATCCATGTCTGTTGAATAAAATAATGTTACTTATTTGCTAGGAATGTGGGTTGATTTACTATTTAGGTAACTGGAAGCCAATGTCTCAGGTTTCCCAACGTGCCCATAGCACTTGAAGTGTTCGTAACTCTTCCTGAAGTCGATGGATGCTTTAAGTGAGAGCTCAATGTGCATCATCTCGCTGAGAGAACAGATCTCTCGTTTGTTTGTTGCGTCTGGACTTGGCTGTAAGTTGATTACTCTTATACAACTCGTATTTTTACAGAAAAGTAAAAGCTGATCTATTTGGCCGCCCAAAAAAGTCCTTAGGTAAGTCCCTGCTCCCTTTCCTTTCTGAGAAAGGCTGAGTTTTCCCTCGCTCTTATTGCATTTTTAAATCAAAAACCAAATTATCAGTTGGGGGGGAGCTTAAATTGAAGAATCTTTGACAAGTCTGAACTGAGCCCTCTCTTCGTGCGAAGCGCATCTTCCTCGGTTCCCAACGGCGTTGACGCCGGCTGGAGGAGCTGGGAAAGGTTAAAGATGTGCTCAGCGCATTCCAGGATTAGGACCATTGTTTAATTAATAACACTCAATCTCACCAGCCCATGTTTACCGCATAGTCTTTATTTTTATTTTCCATCCAGGCTTTCTACATGAAAGATGCAAGAGCTTAATTTTTCTATAGCTCTTTCCATGCTTCCCTGTCCTCACCTTTCTGGTGTTTTCATAACCTGCTGTGCAGGGTTGTGTAGCTCCTCTCCCTGGCGTTTCAGGTGACTGAGGACAGAATTTGGCCTAGGATACTAGTAAACTACCTAAAAAATAATCAAAAAATCTGCAGCTTAATTACTATAATGTTTGGTTGGTTCATCTGAAAGTGATGCGTAGTGCTGGTTCTCCAGCAAGAGCTTGTAAATGCTTGGGCATTGTCAATATATCTATTCCTTGTCTCAATGTCTGAGTAACACAAGAATCTGCTGTCTGCAAGTGATGTTCTACTGATCGTTTCTGACAACTCCCACCCCATCAAGTTTGCATAAACAAGCTAGAAACACCTGCCCACTGAAAGACCAGCCCCAGCACCACTTTGTGGCCAGGGCTTTTCCCTCTCTAGCTGCTTTGGGTACCTGTTGATCGTCGATTTGCAGGGAGGACACCACCTTCTTTTAAGGACCCTTTGAAATGTAACACATTTAAGTCCAACTTTGTCAGGCCTGATTACAGTAAGATATTCTTCCATTATTTGAATAACTATAGGTGTTCACGTCCTTTTCCCCACCATCAAGATGAAGATGCTTGTGGGTAGAGTTATTAGATCTTCCTCTGATAGTCAAGCTGCAATACAGCTTCAATAGTAAGGAGACGGTGGTGAAACCGAGACTCATGGTGTCCACATGGCCTTGGCCAGGGACTTGGCAAGTAAACCTGTTGCAGAAATGAGATTTTTCTGTATGTAGCTTCCTCTTCCCTACTACTACGGGAGACCTTTGCTATGTCAGCTACTTGAACGCTGCCAAAAACCCACTCGGCTTCTGGAAGTGCCCATTTCTGCCAGGTAGCTGGACGGGGAAGGGGGTGACACCCGCATTTTCTTTACTGAGGCTGAATTTTTGGGGTCCTCTCCAGCGCTTGGTTGTATTCGCTTTGCTCAGCCAACCTGCTGCCTGTGGCAGGAGAGATGCGATTTGGGCTCAGCCTACATTGAAGAAGTCGGTGAGCAAGCGGCCTGATCGCAGGGTTGGAGATGGTATAATTATTACCTGATAAACCCCAAATAGTAGTCCTGCTTAGATCACATTCACTTTTTATTGTGAGTAGCCTTAGCAGTAGCTTTAGCCGTGTTAAATACCTGATTTGTCACGAAGGAAAAAAAAAAAAAAAAAAGCCGTTCAATTGTTTCCTTTGCATCTTAATGCTTTTGGGCTCAGGAACGTCTGAGTAACTACTTTATGAGAAGACTTCTAGAGAAACACAGGTAAGATCTTAAAGACTTTAATTGCTCCCGTGAGGAGTCAGTGCAGGTTAAATAATAGTGCTCAGAGCCCTTGGGAGCCGGGGATGGGGACACCTCTGGGGACGGCTGGGGAAGCAGGCAGAGAAACAAAATGCAATGGGCATTGCTGGTGCAACATTGCCCAGTGTTTCTGCGTCGGAACCACTGTGACGAGTCATTTGTGGAGACCTCAGTCAACAGGAGAAGTGTGGGCACAGCGAGGTCTCAGCTTGCTTGAACAGGGTTTACCTGTGGGTAAGGCATTCGCTGGAGACATGGGCTTAATTCTTGGGTTTGTGACATCTGGAAGTTTTAATCCAAGGACCAAATCCAAGGATACGGTTTATTCCATCAGAGGATTGTACAGATAAATTCATTAATCTCTGCAAAATACTTAGGAGCCACTTAAGCATATCAATAAGTTTAGACTTATTACTGCGTGGACTTTGATTAAATCCCTTTGTGTCAGATCTCCTCTTAAGCATTTTCATCAAAAGCTTGTGCTTTCTTAGGAGTTTTTGTTTGTTTGCTTGTTTGTTCGATGCTGATTTCCATTCAAAGTCTGAAAAATCTGAGCCAGTTTTCTAGCTGGAAATGTTCAGAGCTTTTTGTTTGTTTGTGTTTTTTTTTTTTTTTCCCCAGGCTTATTTCTTTAGTCGATAATATTGTAGTGAATTGCAAACTCGAGCTGTAGAGAGTTTTGGCAAGTCTTAACTTGTGCCTTGGGCAGCTCTGTAGGTCTCTGCCCGCACAGCCCTGGTGAGCTCGAGTTCAACCTGGTCCCTACAGGGGTGTGGGAATGATCTGGTGGGGTTTTTAAAGGCAAGAGTAGGGCAAACTCGACTGAAAATGATTCTGTTGCTTTGGCTGTGAGGAGGCTGAAACTGGGAAGTGCTCGTTTGATGCTAAGGACAGATGAACGTTAAGAATTTGATGTAATCCTAGACCTCAGGCATGAAACTCAGCTTGACCTTTCCTGTTGGGTGCTTTTGTTGCAATCCTACTGGACATTTAGCAACGAGAAAGGAAGCGGAGGAAGGATATTGGTTCAACCAGATGTCAATGCTGGGACATAAAGTGACAGGGAGAGGAAGGGCTGAGACGTGCAGGGAGTCACCGGTTAAAATAGGAGCCTTTACAGAGGGGAACCGGGGGGCTCGGGGGACCAACGCGCTCGCTGGAGGTCACCGGTTCAAACCCAGTTTATGGAAGTAGTGACCAAAAATTATTGTTGTGTGATGGCTGGTCTGCTTCCTATGTCCGATGAGCTTTGCTCTCCTGTGGTCCTTCCCCTGCCTGGTCGTAAATGCATTTGCCACAACTGGTCCCTATTGACAGATTGATGGAGGGGCTAATGACTCTGCTGGGGGGTTGAGGGGTGTCTTGTTCTTAAAAGCCAGCTCCTTAGGGAACATCAGGAGCCTGTAGCAGGGCTGTGTAGGAAAGCTTGCACGGGGCTTCTGTGGCAAGAAAACCAGTGACTTGTATGGTTTTTTTTTTTTTAAAAAAAGCGAAACCCAAAAAAAGCCCTTCTTGCCCTCTTTATAAAACAGAAGTAGGGATTTTTAGCTCCGAGATTTCCCCCCGTACACCCCTTCCCAAGTTTGCTCTGAAAGAGCAGCAACCTGCCTCAAAGTTTGCTAAGCATTCAAACAAGACGCTCCTGGTCTTTCACGATGCTGCCATCACCTCCAGGGGCAAGGCTGCATCCCAAAGCTGTGCACTCAAGAGACGGGAACCACGTACCCAAAATGAGATTTGTCTGGCATGGACTCCGGTACTTGTAATTATTCTGCATAAGATAAGAAGTGTACAAGCTGGAACTGGGGCTTGTGCAGACATATCGCAGGTAACAGACCAAAATCAACACTGAGGTGAAGATGTGATTGTCCCCCACGATGTCTGGGGTGGTTCTCACTCCTGTATCCCACAGAGCGCTGCAGTTTGGTCTCTGGTTGGGCTTTCTCAGCAAAATCCAGAGCACAGAGCTAGTGTTAATCTGAACAGTTTTGACTAATAAACAGCTGCTGGCTGGCCTCAGCATCACACATTGTGCCTGGATGCTGCTGCTTGACTTGCTAGAAATCAGAGCCTCTGGCTCTGGGTTCTTTACTTCAGGCTCGCGCTAACTTCAGAGGCTTTTCTTTAGTTTCATGGCTCTGGCACGGAGCTTGAGCCTGCGAAATGCACCAACAGCGCGACACGAATTCTCTTTCAGCAGCGTAGAAGCATGTCTGAAAATAGATGCCAATTTAAAAATAATATTTCAGGGTCCGCTCGGTGCCAAATCAGACCTTTGGCCATTTATAGTATCTGTCTTTCTGGCAGAGACTGACTTCTGATGGTTCATATCAAGATCTGGTGTTCAGTCAAGTAGGGCATAAGGAAATGTACTGTTTAAATGGAGGCGGAAAGATTAAAAAAAAAAAAACCAAAACCAAAGCCCAGATGACACTTTTCCTCCCCTGTCCTCCAAGAAAATACAGTCTCAGAGCTGGTCTTGCAGATCTTTGCCAGGGAATAGTTATTGCCCATTTAAAGGGAACTGCTTTCATTGAATAAAGCCAGCACAAACGTGTAAAAGCTCTTAAGTTCAGGTCTGGAAATTTGAAAACCAGAAGCAGATTGATTTGCAAGGAAAACCTTCAACGTTCAGTCACTTCTAAGAGAACTTTATTACAACTTTATTTCAGTTGTTTTAGTAG
This sequence comes from Caloenas nicobarica, assembly GCF_036013445.1. NCBI lineage: Eukaryota > Metazoa > Chordata > Aves > Columbiformes > Columbidae > Caloenas > Caloenas nicobarica. The sequence continues at coordinate 119,058,350 of NC_088247.1, forward strand.
CTGCCTGTGGTTTGTTGGGAGGCTGGATGCAGCAGGAGATCCTACAGGAGCTTTTAAAAATTTATTTAAATTTTTTGTTGTTGTGTTTTTTCTACAAGATCCCAAGAGTTGCAGCTCCACCTGGCATTCCTCTTGCCTTCACCTGTAGGGCTGGTCTGTTGATCTCCTCTCCCTTGATGAGGTTTTAGGCAGGGGTACAGATCTGCTCACAAGAACCATCCCCTGCGCAGATCCCGGTGTGCTCTGCATCTCGGAGCGTGGTCCCTTTTCCTGGCCTGATGGGATATTCTTTAAGATGCTCAGCATTTGGGAAGATGTCCTTGAGTATCTTCTTTCAAAAAGTGCTTTCCTTTTCAGAGTTTAATTTCATGTGACATATGCTTTATATCGTCGTTGTGCTGGACAATAACAAACCAGAAGTGAGATTTTTGGACGGAAGTGTGTGATGTGATAAAAGGTAATTTGCCAGCATTCATTTTTGTTACATGAGAATGAGAAGTTGCTACCAGCACCACTTGAAAGGAAACTGGGGAACAGTGGAGTGCAGTGATGAGTCTGAGATCTTGAGCTGCTGCCAAAAATGAGACTGAATTTTCTGGGGAACCAACCCTTGTAGGAACTAGACATCACGACCGGCCTCTCCAGCTTCTTCAAGCAAAAACTGCGCTTCTCTAACACAACGTCAGGGTCTGTAGTGGGGTGGAGGAGTTCACGCGCACCCCCTAAGCGAAGCATTTTGGGGAGCTCGCCCCTCAAGCAGGTCCTGCGCGCGGTGCCGGCCGCGCTGTGGGCAGGTGCGCGGTGGTCGCGGTGGTCCCCGGTGTGGGGACGGGAGCAGAAGAGGGCAGGACCCAGCAGTTCCTTTTTCTGACCGCCGTGCCGCAATCGAGACGAGGCAGGCGCTCTCCCTTCCCAAATTTTCTCTTTCTAAATTCAGCTTGGAGTTGGTGGTTGGTGGTTTTTTTTTTTTTTTTTTTTTTTGAAACCACCGGCAGAAGTATGAAGCATCGTGCAGATGGCGAAGGGTTTTAATAGACTTGCTCGGAGTTGCTCGTTTGCCCAAGAAAGGGAAAGATGGATCACGCGAGGTCTTGGTCTGGGTGCAAGGAGCTTGCTTGTTGTTAAAAGCAACATTGATCTGTAAAGAGGGGGCTTTTGGGTGCTGTCAGGACAGCTTCGTTCTGAATCAAATTCCGCTGAAACGGTGAAGTTTTGGCCTTGCAACAAATGGAGCTTGTGTGGGTCTCCTACCAGGAAAACCCCGCTCGGGCAGGCCAACTGTATTTTGGGGTTTTTAAGCAAAAACTGCTGTAATTAGCACAGAAGTGGCATTGTCCAATAAAGTCAGCTGAGAGGATGCTTCGGGTTGCTCGTTGCATCCTCCTTCTTTTCCCTGCAGCCAGTGCCAAACTTTCTCTGTGGGGTGGGAGAAAAGGGGAGCAAACTTGGTGATGGGGGAGTTTGTTTGTCAGGAGGCAACCTCATTTTTCCAAATGACTTTGCTCTGTTTTTTTCTGAGCTTTTGGGATTTGGGGCAGCTCTGGCCATCGATTCATGTCTGTAATAGCTTTGTTTCAGGTAGACGAACGCTGTTCATGAAGACTCGGGGGACGTGTCCCCAGCTGGAGTGAACCAGCACGGTCCTGTAGAGCTGGGCTTATTTCTGCCTCCTAAATAACATCCCTAAACCATGGAGTTTTAAACCATGTGGATAAAACTTCCCAACCTCTCTTAACCCTTCCAGGGGCCGAGTCGCCGCGGTCTCTTGCACGTGTGGCTTGAGTAACGGCACGGATGCGCCCGCATCCTCAGGGAGAAGGCAGAAATAGGGAGAGCAGGAATTACCAAGCCCCACAGAAGCCAGCTACTTGAATAAACTATTTCAGTCATACCTAGTTATTTTTTTTCCTCTTTTGCTCTTGCTGCTTGTCACCACCTGGGTGACAACCTGTGCTGGGATCTCGAGGATGCTCGAGCTTCACTGGAGATCAGTGTGGAGCCGCTTCAGCCAAAGGTTGCTAAAAGTGGCATGGGGACCGAAGGAGCGTTGGCGGTCACTGTCTGTATCCCGCTTGCCGGGGAGGGGGGATGATGAGTGGTATTTCTCCTCCCTGAGCCTTTTTAGCCACCGTACCCTTGTTGAGACATGACAAGGTTATGTCGGTGTGGTCTGGCGATCTATTGATCGCCGCTGGGGAAGGGTTGTGCGGGAGGTTGGGGATTTGTTGCTTTGCACAAGGCGGGTTAACTCATCCCATCCCGGTGCGGGATGCTCGGGCACCCTCTGTGATGCTGTTTGCAAAACCTGGGGATTTCTAAGACATGCTGCATCCCAGGGACACCAGATTGGGTGTAATTACCGTTATACCAACCCTGGTGATTGCCATAGGGCAGGCAAGGAGACATGTGAGCTAGGAATGGCCTCAAGTTGCACCAAGGAAGGTTCAGATTAGATATCAGGAAACATTTCTTCACAGAAAGGGTTATCAGGCATTAGAACAGGCAGTGGTGGAGTCACCATCCCTGGTGATGTTTAAAACACATGTAGATGAGGTTCACAGGGACACGGGTTAGTGCCAGAGTTAGGTTATGGTTGGACTCAATGATCTTGAGGGTTTTTTCCAACCAAAACGATTGTAGGATTCTACAAGCCCATACCAATTTGAGCCCATGGGGACTGGCCAGAAAGGCCACTTGCTGCACGGGGACACACACGGCTGTGGTTATCCTGACATATCGTCAGCGGGAATTTCCATCGAGTGCCTATTTCTTTGCACAGGCCATGTCTGAGGTCAGCAGCTTGCCCTCGGTTGGGGAAGCCGTACACAAAAAGATGTTGGAAGGTCTCCTCGGGAGGAGAACAACGTTTTCATTCACTCTTTCTGTGTTTGGAAATGTCCTAGGGATTAGGAGCAGATTTTTCAGGAGATGGAGAAACAATCTAGTTCTTGTGGAAAACCAGGTGTGCCCAAATTGGAAAAAAAAAAAAAGAAATTAAAAACAAAATAATAATAATAAATTAAACCACCGGGGTGGACCAGTAGACAATTGCACGTATTCCTATCCCCAGCAGCACTTTGAGACTGGGAAACGGGGCTGTTCCAGAGCTGAGCGGTGGGACCTCCCAGTTCGAACCTCTGCGCATCCTTATCTATATTTTAAAAAAGCCTATAAAGTCTCATCCTCTGCCCAGAGGCTTTGCAAGATACCCAAACCTGACATACATAATGACCTTTGAAAACAACTTTTTTTTTTTTTTTTTTGTAAAAACCAGCGCCTGGGCTCATCTGTCTCAAGGAGTTTCACTTCTACCTCCCCGCTCTCATTTCCCGTTTACCTCCCCGCTCGGTGCTTTTCCCAGCCGCGCAGTTTAGGGCCCGGCCGCGCTAACGAGAGCCCCGTTAATTGCCGGGGAGCGGTGCCAAAGGCGGTACCGAGCAGCTCACCCTTGACCAGCCCGACCCCGGCGAGGTGCAAACCCGACAGACACAATGGGATTAAAGTATTTAGGACGAAATTTCAGTGCTGACCGCGCAAAGCATTTTTCTTTTTACTAGCCTGTATTGGGGAAAAAAAAATATCTTTCATTTTTGTTTCGGGGCATTACAATAAGCCTGGGATGTTTTCACAGTTACACATGTATATTTTCCCAGCTGTTTTAACCAGAAAAATTAAGGTGCTTTTCATAACTTGAAAATATACTGTGGGCAGAGCTTTGTAAAACTGTGTTATTCTGTAGCAAAATGGAAATCTAAAACATTGTATGCTTTGTTTCCTACTTGAAATCTACTGTGTTTTGTTTTCTAATTCTTATAGAAATTAATTTAGAAACTCTCGGTGTCTTCATTAAAACTGGCTCGCCTGTTCAACACAGAGTATTTAAAAGTTTTTTGTGAATGAAAAGTAAACCACCTACCACTGGGTGGGGGGAACAGGAATTAATATTTTGATTTTGCGTAAGGAAAGATGAAACAGATATGTCTGGCAAAATAAAAAAAAAAAAAAAAGGGCTTTCTACTTTCTTGTTTTAATCACCGTGCTTCTCATTGTAATGCCTGATCGTAGGACTTGGGAAGAAAAAACTCCAAGCTGTTAAATAATATCTTTCTGTGTCTGTGCTAGAGCATAAATAGTATATTGGGCATATTGAATAGAGATGAGTTGTCCAGATAATTGGGTTAAAACAAAAAGCCCGCCTGAGCAGACCAAAAACTCCGAGCAAGGCGTAAAGCCGAAGCCAGCACCCAAACAAAAATAAAGAGAAAAAAAAAAAAAAAGGAACAACATGGGAAGGTAAAACCCTCTAGTAGGGAGGAAAAACAAAAGCGATTAGTTAAAGTTCTGCCTTGCCACTGTTTGCCTTGCAAAGAAGGAGGCTGATTTAAAGGAGGAGAGAGAAAAAAAAAAAAATCGGTGGATTAATGTGAACTTTAATACTGAAGCAGTGTGTGTTTACTGCTGGTGACCACAAGACATAAATCTTGTGAGCACAATGTACAATGCGAGGCAGCCCCCAGGTTTTTTTTTTTTTTTTTCCCTTTTTTTTTTTTTTCTCTCCAGCCTCAATTTGTGTGCAAGTGTGTGTTAAGTGCCGTTGAAAAATAGTGACCTTTAATAAAGGATCGTATCCTGAGACTATTTTCCCAGACACCCAGTGACCTTTCAAACCAGACTGGGGTGAGGGGGTGTGGGGTTTGGACTTTGAACCGGCCAGTTCCCGCTGCGTGCCTCTGTTTGCCAGGCTGCTCTGCATTGTGTGGCCGGGGAGCGCTGGCGATGCAAAGCAGGCTGCGCTGCCAGCCCCAACCTTTGCAAATCAATTTGGCTGCGCCCGACTGAAAGATGCTGCGGCGCTTTGTGCCACCGGCGCTTGTGGCACTCCTGGTGAGCCCCCCCCAAACAACATGCACTTCTAGATTTTTTTTAAAAAATTTTGTTTATTTTTAAATTGTTTATGTTTTCTTTTTTTATTTTTAATTTTCAATTTTATTTTTTTATTTTTATTTTTTTTTAATTTTAATTTTTAATTTTATTTTTCTTTTATACGTTTTATTTTGTTATTCTTTTATTTGTCTTTTATTCTTTTGTCTTTTATTTTTATTTTATTCTTTTCCTCCCCCCTTTCCCCCCTTTCCCCCCTTTCCCCCCTTTCCCCCCTTTCCCCCCTTTCCCCCCTTTCCCCCCTTTCCCCCCTTTCCCCCCTTTCCCCCCTTTCCCCCCTTTCCCCCCTTCCCCCCTTTCCCCCCTTTCCCCCCTTTCCCCCCTTTCCCCCCTTTCCCCCCTTTCCCCCCTTTCCCCCCTCTTTCCAATTTTTTAGTTTTATTTTATTTTTCGTTTTTAATATTTTTATTTTAGATTTATTTTATTTTTATTTTTAATTTTATTTTTTACTTATTTTTATTATTTAAACTTTTTGTTTTATTTTTTATTTTGAAATTATATGATTATTTTATCTTTCTGCTCCCATAACCTTGGAGGGATGGCCACGGGCAAGGGGCTTCCTCTCCCCAGCAGCTCCAGCCACCCCCCAAAACCACAGGGGCACCTCGGCCGAGGGGGGGGTGGCACTGGGAGACCTCTCCAACTTCCCATCTCTCTTGAAGAGAAAAATCCCAACCCATCACACACTCAACATCCTCTGCATAAATGCAAACACTTCCTATGGGTTAAGGTTATTGATTTCCCTGGGCTGCCCGGGCTCTACATTAATCAGCATCTAAAAATGCCAGGGAAAGACAGAGAAACGCAATTACTCCAGGTCCTCTACATTTCAGCTTCTCCAGGTGGCCCCTCCCAAAGAAATGGAAATCCCACGCTTTTCGTAGAGCTGGATTCCTGCGTAAATGATTAATCACTCGTATACTCTGCAAAAGGTGGGGAGCAAAGGACGGGGGTCGGTCTGCGGGGAGCCCCAGGACCCCACCAGGACGTCACCAGCGCTTCCTCCCTGCTCCCCTTGTGTCCTTCAACATCCTCCTTGAGCCGACCTGGGAGATCGATGGCTGGGCTCCTTTTGCATTTCTCCTGGAGACTCCTGGTCATCAAATTCATTTTGCCCTCGGTTTCTGTGTGTGTCCTGTGAGCTTTCATTACTAGAGCAGTGCCAAGGAACCAGGTGTGTTCACACAAGTTTTATACTCTTGTGCTCCACGTTGTTTTAATCCTCCCTGGACGCTCTTCGGTCATGGTTTGTTGCCCTCGTACCTTCGGAGTCACTGCTTACCAGGGCAGGTTGCTGGTGGGCATCCTTGCTCAACCTGGGCTTTGACACCAGGCTTTGGGTTTTTCCTTTATTTTTTAAATTTTTACTCAAATTTTGCTTTCGCTCTTATTTCCAAAGCGGCCTCATCCTCCTGCGGCTCCTGGGAAGCGGAGCAGGGATTTCAATTACTTAAACTTTAAAGAGTTTGCGTTTTAGAAAGACCATAAAAATGCAAGAGGAGGAGAAAGAATTTACTATAGTTGAGATGGGAAGTAATTATGGTCTGGATAGAGATTTCAGCAGCAGCGGGGTCAAGGTGAGGATAGGCTTCGTCAGTGATCTGGAGGTGGCGACGGGCAGATTTATGGACGTGGGAGATGGGAGACAGAAAGCAAGCTTGAGTGTCAAGGATGGCTCCAAGGTCTGTGGCCTTGGGAGAAGGTCGGAGTCGAGGAGAGCACCAACAGAGCCAAAGGCACGGAGTGTTTTATATTTATTTTCAGTAATTGTAAATAATGCAGGTTGGGGAGAAGGCTGTTTTGCCGTAATACCCAAGTGGAGGGAGATTACAAGCGATAGAGGGTGTAATGGGTTGTGGAGAACCACAAAGGGCTTTGGGGATGTTGCATGAAGAGTTAGAGATGTACTTAACTTGAATATTTCATCTACAGGGCGTTTCAAAAATACGGACCCAATTTGAAGTCGCCACGCCTTTGAAACTGGGTCCATCTTTTTGCAAAACCCTGTAGTTCGGGCTTATTATGAAGGTTTTAGTAGGCGAGTCCAGAGGTGGGAGGCCAGTTACCCGTCAATGTGTCCCGTGTGTGTGCTGGGCTGGCTGATCTCTGCTCCCGGTCTGCCCGTGGCAGGAGCGACCTCAAGCTGCGGCCGACGCTCCGCTGGGCCACTCTTGTTCTGCCTTTATCCCTCTCTGTATTGGGAGGCTTCGGGGTGGCACTGGCGTTTTTGAACACTTATTCCAAGACCTTATTCATACCGAGAATTCATACTTTATTCATACCGAGTTTATTCATAGCATTCTGTCTTGTTAGCCCTCTGATTCAAGGCGTACACAAGGCTATGAAAGGGGGGTTAGCAAGTGGATGTGTGCTCTGAATGCTAATAGCATCTGCTTTATTTTTATGTCCTTTCCGACGAGTATATGGTGGATCAGCGTGCCCAGGTCTCGTGCGGGAGTGAGCCATGGATGAATGGTAGCTTTGATTCAGACCAGCCGAAGGAAGGGGGCAGACAGCGCGTTGCCAGACTTGGGATTTTTTTTTTTTTTTTCTCCTTTTCTGTAGCGAAAATATTTCCACAAGCGAGGAAGAAATGGTTTAATTAAAATTTTGCATGAAAATCATTGACGTTTTGGCTTAAAAGAAAATCTGACAGCAAAGCCTGGAAACTGTTGACTTCCACCTTCCCTTCCCTCTGCTCTGTGAGGGACTTACCTCTCCTGTGATACACCTTAATTCTCTTGCACTGAGCCCCTGTGTCCGTAACAGGAGTCACTCGTGGTGGGACATCACGAGACGCAGAGGGAGTCCAGCGCTGGTTAGAAAAATCAGTTGTGTAAGGGGAAAACGCAGAGGTTGAGGCAAATAAATGACAGATCCCATAAGACCCAGCGGAAGCCTTCTCCAGTTGATACGGCTGAGTTCATGGTAGTGAGTTTCTCTGTTTAGGTGCTTGTTTCTCCGTCAATAAAAAAACAAGCCTTGGCGCTTTGAAAAGCAAAATATATTGTCCGCCTTTACTGGGGCAGCAGCGAAGACCAGGGTGTTTCCTGCAGCCACGCGAGGGGAGACGTGTTGGCCAAAAGGCATTTTGGGGCTTCGTGGTTATGGAGTTGGGTCTGTTGGACGCGCCGTCAGTTTGAGTATATGCTGTTGTATACAGGCATTTCTGAGGGTTTTTTTTTACCCTAGAGGTGAGCGATTTGGGTGGGACCGAGCTGTGTCTGGCAGGGTGGGTTATGTGAAGAGATGATGCTTCAGAAATCATAATTTTAAAAATTTTTTTTTTTTTTTTTACAAGTTTTCTACATCTGTTGCCTTGCATACTCTTAGCCGTAGTCTCACTTCTTTTTAGCTTTAGTAAATGAAGCAATATCTGGGTAAATAGAATAAACATGTTTTTTTTTCTGGCAGTGGGGATTTGCAGGAGCTGAAGAAGCCTCTGACGCAGAGAAGGGTCTCGGTGGTTCAGCTGCTGAACCGAGGCGGCACACGTGTCTAAAGGAAGGGTGATTTTAATGGATGTGGGGATCTAGTTTCTCTGACCAAACTGAATATATTCGTTAAAGGAAGGCTGTCTCTTTGATGACAAGCATACTGGATACTGAAAAATAAGCAATTTGTACTCTTTTCACTTGAGAACTTGCTCAAGGGCATTTCATCCCTGTGAATATTTGGATATATCCAGCGATGCCAACAGGACCACTGAGGACCCTTGAACGCTTTGCCTTGCTCAGGAGGGGTAATTTTTTTAAAGATTTCAAAATAGTCTTTACCAGAACTGTTATTTTCCTTTCGTATGTTCACCTAGACATCTTTCTTTTTCCCGCATCCTTAGGCCTGTCTTGGGCATGCTTGTAGGCTCACCGGCATATCTGGAAAGCCTCCTCTGTGTGTCTGTATACACACACACACAAGTTATTGAATATCAAGTTACTTGGTTAAACAGGAGTTTAACACAGTGAGTGTCTTTCCCGCGTCTGTTTTTCTTTCCTTTTTGATCTAGATAAAGACATCGGTTGATTGGCGGGGAAGCTACATTGCTATCTAAATAATTACAAATATTTTTTGAAGCGTCAAAATTGTTGGAACTGAACATCTAGGATAACTTGGAGAACTCTTTATAAGAGAATGTATTTTTTTTCCTCTTTTTCTTTGGGCGGGGGGGAGGATTTGAAGAGTTTGGGTTTGGTGCTGCACTAGCTCAGAGCCCGGATGAACTGACCCGCCCCGGGAAGGGGAATTTTCTTCATCCTTGTAACGTTAGTCACGGGCTCCGAGGACCGAAACCCTTTGGTTTTCACCCGTTACCCACCCGGCTGGAGATCCGATTTGTGCACCGATCAGAGCATCTCGCGCTTTCCGCTCGGGCTTCGTGGACCTTGGTAGTTGGCTGTCTCACCAGGGCCACGACTTAAAGTCTGCCGGGTGAGAAACGGCAGCATTTTCACCCTTAAACTTCCCCTCGTTCACGCTTGACCGCCTCTGCAGGTGTGTCCTCCGGCTGTGAAACGGGCTTGAACGGTCCCCGTCCTGTGAGAGATGCTGGGGGGACAGGGGGGCAGAGCGGGGGGCGTGAGCATCCCCTGCTCCTCCCTCCCCATCCTCAGCCTTCCCCATCCTCCTCTTCCTCGCCGGGGCAGCAGATCCGTGCTCCTTGCAAGCAGAGTTGGGTCTCCTGTCCCTCAGCCCAATGAAATCTGTGTTTCCTAAACATATTTTAATGCACTTTTGCCCCCACAGCCCAAAGCTGGCGTTCGATACCTCCAGTGCCTCACTTAAAAGTCTGGGTAAATCAATTAACTGTGTGCTACATGAAATTCTGCCTGTTGCCTTTTTTTTTTGAAGGAGAAAAAGTTGCATAAATGCCCCTTTTCTTCTCGACTCGGTCCTCAGGGAATACAAGGAGTTAACGCTGGTATTTATAGCAACAAGCCAAGCTAATAACCACTGCAAAGCTGGGAGGGCGGTTGTGAGGTTATCAGCAAACATGAGAATGAAAAGAAAAAAATTGGGGTTTTTTTAAGAATTAAAGGGCTGCCGTACCCCTCCCCTCTCACCCCGATTTGGGGGACCATTGCGGCTGTTGGTACAGAAATGAAAGGTATTACAGGAGAGTCATTGTGTTACTGGCGGGGGGTGGAAAAGTGTGTGTCTGTCTTTTTTTTTTTTCTTTTTTATTTTTTTTTTTTTGCTTTCTCAAACTTCCTGGTTGGTCAGGCTGGGGCTGACAAAGGGGAACCGGTCGTGTCCAGACACATTGCAGACTTCTGGCAAAATAGCCCAAGCTCACGAAAATTTACACATTTCCTGGCGCCCGGCCAGGCGGTACTTGTAGGACTTGGCATGGCTTTTCCTTCAGTTAGAAAAATGGCTTTCTTTTTCTTCTTTTTTTTTTTTTTTTCTTTCTTTCTCTCCTTTCTTTGATGGGCCAGGGGATGGCAAGTGCCTGTGTGCTGGGTCAGGGCTGCAGAAAAGAGTCAAAAGTTTGGGTACAGGGAGCGGTTCCTCCGCAGGAAGGACCACCCGATGGCCATGGGGATGCAGGCAGAAACCGCTCAGCATCTTTTTTGGATTGCCGAAAGTGTTCGGATAGGCATGAGGGACATGCATGGGCTGTATCTGGCTTTGGAAATAAGAATTTTTGGGTAGAAAATGGTTCACTTCTTGCAATTTTAGCTTTCTGGCCGGCTCCGACACCTGTGTGCGTTTCTCTGCGGGGGGATTGAAACCAGCCTCCCGCCGGTCAGCAAACCCTGTGTCACTTCCTTCCCTCCCTCAGCCTCACTCTTTCCACAGAGCAGACTTTCAAATGAACATTTTCGGTTCATTAAAGGTAGTTTTGAAAACATTTTTTAGTACTGTAAAAATAATTTTTAAAAAGCGGGAGCTCATCTGGACCTGGCGGCGCAGGCTCAAATGGAGGGATGTGAGAAGCCCTTTCTGTTTGGGGCAAATGGGCTAAGAAGATTGCCATTTAAATCCTCGTATCCATTTTTGACAGCTCTCTTCTATGCAAGGCACCCTTCCACAACTGCACCTCTCTGTCTCAATATTGCTCATGTCCATCGCAAACTCCCTTGGGGTCTGTTCTTGTCTCGGTCGCTGGGGAGCTGTGGATGTATCTCCTCCTGTGTTGGGCTGGGAATGTCCTACCAGCCCCTTCCTTGACACGCACGTTCTTTGTGGCATGGAATTTAGAATAATATGTGGACTTTGAGTCCTGAAAAGAGGTCTATAAAAAAAGATGGGAACAGATATTTTAGCAGGGCCTATTACGATAGGACAAGGGGTGATGGTTTTAAATTAAAGGAGGGGAGATTCAGGGTAGACATGAAGAAGAAGTTTTTTACACTGAGGGTGGTGAGAGCCTGGCCCAGGTTGGCCAGAGAGGTGGTGGATGCCCCATCCCTGGAGACATCCCAGGCCAGGCTGGACGGGGCTCTGAGCAGCCTGAGCTGGTGCAGATGTCCCTGCTCACGGCAGAAGGTTCAACTGGGTGAGCTTTGAAGGTCCCTTCAACCCAAACCGCTCTGATTCTATGATCCGCTGTATCAACCAAAAGCAGGAAGCAGAGGGGAAGCTGGAAACACTTGGACCATTGCAGGATTAGGGTGGCTGGAGTCTGGTAATTCAACGTATGCGGAGCAGGAAGGGGAACCTTGGATTTTGCTTAAAAATTTCAAAGCACAGAAGTGATCTTGGCCTTTGGATATATTCTTTTGTTGGGTTTTGGGGGTTTTTTTAAAGTTTTAAAACACTGAAGTTTTTTGCCCTGCAAAGGACTTCTCTGCTTTTCCCTCTTGCAGACCTCTGAGCTTCTGGGACTGTTCATAAGCAGATTTACATTTTAATCCCCAGCCCTCACATCTAGGGATCCCAAAGCCTCTTGCACAACCGAGGCACAGCAATGCCTTTCCCTGTTGCAGAAATGCGGCCGCAAAGCGGTGCCTGCCCCCCAGCGTGAGCTGCTGCCGCCCTGCCAGGTTTGGGGCTCTGGGTCGGTGGAGGGCGACTGCGAAGGCCAGGTTTGGGGGGGAGCTCCCCTGCAGTGCTAGCGCGAAGGAAACCAAGTTGGGATTTTGGGTGGAGAGCACAAGACTCACTCTCTTGGCTGGGAAGTGGAGAGTGGTACATGCAGTCAAAACAGCAGAGGACATCTTGTGTGGGTGTCATGTAATTACCCAGGAGTCTGGTGAGGATTCAGACCATGCCTGTTATGAAATGGAACATGAGACCTTTCATACGTACACTGTCTCTACTGCCCGTGTGGCTGGGGCTCCAGGTTTACACTTTTGTAAGGTGGCACCTGTTGTTGGTGCCAAGGGCAGAGCCGTGCTTGCTTCCCTCTCCCAGGTCCTCAGAGTCATTTGTCCAAGGAAGGGACCAGGGTCTTTGACCATTTTCGTCTGACCTAAAGGTCAGAATGTGATTTTTTTACTGAACCAGTGTTTTCATAGCGGTAAGACTTATTGAACATATGTTTGACTTTTGTTCATCTACTCCTCATGGCACAGTAGAGAGACACTGCGCTGCTGCTGATTTTCTCCATGTAATAACCTGAGTGATAAGTTCTTTCACTAAACCTTAATTTCTTTCGGGCAAGATTCCTGTTGATGTACAAATACACGTGCAGCAGAAAGCAGAGTGACTCTGCTGCTGTATCACGGTTTGTTTTCCTGCTTATTTCTGTTTGTTCAGTGATGGCCAGACCCTGCAGTGCCTCACTCTTGCCCGCTAACAGCGTGGAGGTTTATTCACACAGGCGATGGAGTTTCACACCCACGTGAACATTTGGGTGCTGCTGAATGCAATACCTGTACCAATAAGGATCCAGAATGTACAGAGAGAATCCAGAACTTATCCTCAACTGAGGGGCAAGGGAACACAAACCTTGTTGCCTTTGGGTGGTGGTGCCCTCCAGGTTCCTCCCTGCCATGCGAAGGAGCGGTGATGATGAGTGGTTCCCCACGCTGGCCAGGTGTCCTCTCTGCTTCCCCAGATACACCCTCAGCCAGCAAACAAACAGCCGAGGAGGAAAACCCACAGAGGGAGCTGCTCTCTCAGACTTGGGTGGACAATGGAGGGGAAGTTAAAACTTGGATGAGATGAGGCTATTTGGTTTTTTCAAGAGTTCATTTTTTCAGCTCACAACCCTATTTCTCCCATCTGCGCATGTGCGTGCACAAACACGTGTGGACGTGTGTCTGCATGCTTCTCCCTCCTTTTGTCCTGAAGAACATCAGATGTTTGCACAGCGGCGGCCCGGACGGTTAGATCATAGCAGGAAGTTCTCAGCAAAGCCCATGCTGTAGAGCACTCCTGCACCCTGGTGAGACTCCATGACCCGTGTGCGGGAGCTCTCTGACAAGCACCCCCTTGTCCAAAAGATGGACTTTGTGGTTTCTCTACACCTGCTCTAGCAGCGGAGATGGTTGCAGTGCTGGGGGAAGGTGTCTCACCTCTTACCTGCTGGCTTCAGGTCCAAGTGAGGTCTTGGGTGGTTGATCTATCTGCAGTTTGTTTAAATTCTCATCAGCATCAGACACGCCAGAGTCACATAGTGCTGCAAAAGGACCTAGGGTGAGCCTGCCAAATCTGTAGCGGCACCAGAGACGTGAGATTGAGAGAGGTAACCGCTAGGTTATTCTTGGTCTGCCTGTGTCCACCTCAGCCTGAAATGCGGAGGAAAAACCTCTATGTTGAAGGGAAAGCACGAGTGGAGAAGAAAAGGTGGCAGAAGTGCACCCAATAGAATCATAGCATCATTTTGGTTGGAAGAGACCCTTAAGATCATTGAGTCCAACCTGATGGTGAGCCCTGAGGTCCCCATTTTTAGGGGCATCCTCCATAGGGATGTTGTTTAGACAAACAGCTGGTGGTCTGTACAGCATGACAAGACGGGAACCACCATGTGTTGTGTCCCAAAGCTGGTGTCCCCAGGTGCAGGTATTAATGGACGAGCTGTGATCCTTGGCTTTTAATTTGGTGCCTTGAACTTCAAGCTGAGGATTTTCTGTGTTTCTGGAAATCAATTGGGTAAAGCACAGCAAAGGCAAAGCATCTTTGTTTGATGTGTTGGAGGTCTCTTGGGGTAGGAGTGGGGATGGAGGTGTGTGTGTTGTGGGGGCTGAACTAAAATGCTGGAAGAAACTGCATCAGAATTGGATAGGTCTGTGTGCTGGTTATGACGCCTTCTCCTTGCAAGTCTCTCTGAGCATGTGCTGAGGCTGAGCTTTTAATTTTATGAGGAAGGTGTTTGTCCTACAAGTACAAATGTCTAATTAGACCTGACACAGCAGAGACATTTCCCTGACATTTATGCCACCGTCTTTCAATCCTCAGGAGCTTGTAGTCTGGTGGGAGGCACCACAAACAATGTCAGAAACAACATAAAATTCTCCATTAGCTACGACCCCTGGAAAAGAAAAAACAAAACAAAACGAAAAACCCAAAAACCCCCAACAAACCAACACCCAACCCTCCCACTACTTTTATTAGGCACACTAAAAGTGAAAGCAGAAGGGTGGGGCTGGGTTTGTCGATCTTCGCTTGTAGGAAGAAATAAAACGGCTCATTTAAATTCTTAAGAACTGCATAGGAGGCAGGAGACACAATGAGGATCTTGGAGAAGAAAGGCCATCAGCTGAACAAACTAATCGCGTGGTAATCAAAGGGGAGTTATCCAGAGCCCACTGGGAAGCACTTGAGAGGAGGTTCCAGCTAAGCGTAGCAAGGGTCCTATCAAGTGACATCTTTAATAAATTATAAATTTTACAAAAAGCACAAAGGGACGTGTAGCAAAAGGGAAAGATGTGTTTAAGACGTTTCTAAACAGTACGTGCTCCAAATCCGTGTTGCGGTGGCTGTGCCTCCTCCATTGGGAAGTAGCGGAGTTGTCACCATTGAGCATAAGGTAACCCCAAGCCCCACTTTGAGGAGCTTGGTTGTCCCCGGTGTGCACAAGGGGTACGGTCCACACTTGCAGTGACCTCGGCGAGTTTTGCTCTGGAGGTTCAGTTCTCCAAGAAAGCGGATCTGGCAGGAGCGTGTTGGAGGGAGATGAGGAACCAGCCTGCGGAACCGGGGACCATGCGCTGATCCACAGCATCTTCTCTGCCGGCCTGCGCTGACGAAAGCGTGGGCTGCCGTATGCCACCATGTACCGTTCTGAACAGTAACGGTACAAGAAGACTTAAAAGTCGAAAAATTTAAAAGAAAAAAACACCAAACCAACCCACTAAGTTATCATAGGATGTGTCGCGTTCAAAGCACCGCACAAGCGTTAATTAAGGTTCACAGCGCTGCTGCATGGTGGAACAGTCACCTTGTCATGGTCATTTATACAGGTGAACAAATCAGGAGGTGGGTGTTTTTGTTAGCAAAAGCGAAATCAATCATTTCTGATAAACAGGAAACTAAGCTAAAAAGACATGGGGAACAAAGTCTGCAAAGTCAAAAACAACTAGAGCTAACCCACAAAATAGGGAAACAGGAGGTAGCAATATGAAAAAAAACCTTAGAAGCAGAAATATACCAAACTGCAGAAATGTGTTTGACTGATTTTAACCAAAAGGCTTAATTTTTCCTTGGTGCAGCTGGGTTTGGTAGAAGTTACACTGTGGAGAAATTTGGCCCCAAGGAAAACGTCTTTTCACGAGAAGTGGTGGTAGAACGACTTAAAGAGGGGAGGTCCGAGCTCAGAAGTATTTAGTGCCTCCCTGGTGGAGACTGCTCGATAGAACTTCGTGTTTGGAGGGCAGCGCTGCCCCTCCGAGGTGCGAAGCTTTGGGTCAGTCAGGCATCAAAGCATCTTGGTGCCGTAACTGTGGCTTTAAATCAAACCTTGCTCTCGGTCTACGCGAGAAAAGCCTCGGCGTTAAAATCCACCAGCTTGGAAAATTTCATTTTAGAAAAGCCCATCATCATTTGACCTGATGCAAACTTGTCTTGCTTCGGCTTCTGGGGTTTCTTTTCAGATCTCCAACAATATTTTTGTAGTTTCATTTAAAATCCTTCGGAATCAAAATAGTGGGAGGATCCTGGTGGGAGCTATGCCGTAGCCTTAAATGTAGGGTAACAGTGCAAATTTAATATGGTTATAATTGTGATTTTCCTTTATTACACATTCTACGTGTGAACCCTTGCTTTTGTTTTCATTTTCTTCTCCTTCAGCTACCTGAGTTCTGTCACCTTTCTCATGCAACAGGGATGTTCAGGAGAAACAGAGCCTGCAGTGTATTTAAAACAAAACAAAGAAAACAAATTTAAAAAACCCCAAATAAACAACAACGCAAAAACCCCAAAGAAAAACCGAAACTTTTTTTTTTGTGGGAGACAAAACCTTCTGGCTCTGCTGGCTGTGGGTACAACTAGAAATGGGAACTGTAAGAGTTCAAAAAAAAAACCAACCCCAAAACCAAAAGCCCTACCCCAGGGAGAGCTCCAAAGAGAAAACTTTTTATTCCTGACGTTTGAATCAATCAATCAGTTTTTATAGTTATAAAACTGATCTCCCTTTTATGAAGTATTCGTGCTCTGGTTGAAGCAGAACACCTGAAGAGCATCAAAGCTTGTGGTATTTTGGCACGTCTTGCCTTCGATCCTCTGGGTGCAATGGTCCTGAAGCACAGAAAAAAAATGGTTCATTAATGGGGAAAAGCCTCCGTCTCTGGTTTTTTGGGTATTTATTTTCCAGTTTGACTGAACTGGTCTGCTCAGAGGTGGGAATGATCCATGCTCGGGTGCTGCTTAGCTGGCTTGCAAATACAGAATGGCGCCACGGCTCGACTTTCCTAGGACTTTGTCCTAGTTAAACTGAAGCGTGGGTTGCACCCCCTGCACCCCCACTTTGTGTGACACCTCCGCTTCTCCATGTCTCTGCGGCCACGTCCAGCACTTGGGTGTAAAACCGTGGGCCAGCAGAGGCGACTGTGTGTTTTTCTTTTCTTTTTTTTAAATGATATTCCCATTTCAGGGCAAAGATATGGTGGATGCTCAAATATTATAATCGCCTGTTTGGGCTAATATTGCTCCTAATATTGCTACTTGTGACTGATGGGTTAGAGGGGTTGCAAGTGGCAGTGCAGAAGCTGTGGCAGGGGCATGATGTGCTTGAGATCAAGGATTAATTAAGAAACCACGTTGCCGCACCGGGGTGGAGGGTGCTGGGGGACATGGGCACGGCCACTTGCATGATTATTTTTCCTTCGCGTGTGACCGCTCGCCGGGCTTTGAAGACGCCCCGCGTTGTTGTTGGCTTTACGACGAGCGCCGCTTCTTTTGGGGGAAGCTTTCAGGAGCAGCAGGAGAGTTTGTTCCCTGCCTTAATCGTGGGGATTCAAGTCAGTCCTGGGGTCGGGGTAGCTCCGCGGAGGCTGGACAATAGCGGTTTTGGCTTAATTTTTGAGTGAGGGGGTTGCCTGAGCGTTGCGATGGCGAAGGGGCAGCGACTACATGATGCGCTGCAAACGTGCCCTTGCTCCACATCACCTTCTGCTGCAAGACCCTGGTGCCTGCAAATTGGAGTCAAACACTTTATATTCAGAAAATAACTTGTTGTTTCAAAAGAAAAAAAAACAAAACCTCGAAGTTAAGCACAAGTACGTCATCAACAAAAGCAAAGCGTGCTAATTCTCAGACTGATACTTGAAAACTTGCTTTGCAAAAGTTTGTATTTTCAATTAAGTCAACGACACCAATTTAACATCGATTTCTTCTTTTTTTTTCCTCTGTTTCTCAGAAACTTTTGGAAAAATCTCCTCCTCTTTTCACGTGAAATTATTTTTTATGACCTCCTGGAAGTATTCAGATGACACAAAGTCTAAAAATTATGAGCACGCTTCTCCTCTCGCTCCTTCCTCCCTCTTCCCCTACTCGCTTGGGTTTATTTTGTAAATAAGTGTCACTGAGGTTCCTGAGGAGCAAATACACAAATATTTCTTCCACTAGTAATACTGAAACGCTGTTTTAAATTACATTGCTTCCTACCAGCCTTGGTTATTTGTAATCATAGTGAGAGAAGCACTTTGTCCTGCTAATGCAAGTAATGGCCCATTGAGGAGACAGAGGAGGAGGATGGGGTTGAAGACTTGAGTATTTATTTTAAATTTTTTTTCTACAAGAATATTTTTGATCTACTAAAAGGAAAAGAAAGCCCAGGTTTTTTTAACTCCTGGATTACATTATCAGGACTGGCACCGTGTCCCCCCCGCAGCGAGCTGTGATGGGTCTGGGCTGCAACGTCTCACATATGGGTGCACGAACCTGACTTGGTGCAGGGACAGTCAGGGTATAAGAAGTCCAAGATCAGAGTAAAACTGCTTTGAAAAATTAGCCCTGGAAAGCTAAGAGCCATATTCTTGGGTTATTCTGGGGTCGAACACTGACCCAGGTGAATAATCCTATTCCCTCTGGTGGGTGTCATTGGGTGAGTGTTTATTCACATCAGGGAGGCAGCAAATTGTTAGGATTTTTTTTTTTTTTTTTAATTAATTCTCACCAATTTTGGAGCACAGCCCTGGGGAGGGGAAAGCAGGATCAGACCCTCCACAGAAAAGCAGATGTAGGGACAGTCCTTTGGGCGTTCACACTATTAATGCTCTAGAAAGCACGACTGGTAGCACTACACTAAAATATCCAGGTATCTGCTGCGTTACAAGCAGGTGCAGTTATAGGTAGACACTCCGCAAAGTGCACAGTATGTTGCTTAAAAGTAACTTTGAGTACGTTTGGTAAAAGGTCATACAGCTCCATTTGAAAAAAAAAAAGGGGGTTTGCACGGTTTTAAGTCCTCGTTTCTTATCTTTTATTGTCTCATTTCTAGTTTATCTCCCTGGCCTAATTTGTTCTTGCTCTGAATGTCTCCATTTGCTTTAATTAAGATGTTTCTTGGCAGCATCTTTAAGAGAAGAGGCTTTGAGGAAAAAGAGCATCTCTAACAACACGCTGGAGCCAAGGAGGTGAGGTTTGAGATGGTTTTGCTAAGAGCTGCCATTAAAAACAACAGAAAAAGGATAAATAGGTGGCTTTCCCTATGGTGGCAGCATAGATTTTGTTTCAGTGTTGGTGGAAAAATGCACTTTTCTCCTGGACACATGTCCTTCTGGCCCAGGTGCTCACGCATGGTTGTGTCTGGGAAGGTCCTTTGCCTACATGAACCTCACGGCTTGTGCAGGTTTTCTTCTCTGTTGCTGCAGAACTGTTCTCTGTGTCAGTGGAGCAAAACCCGTGTACTAGAGGGGTTTTTGTTGATGTTTGAAGATCTCATGTGTTGGAGGTGACCTGGTGGCACCACTTGTCTTTGGCTGCTGTAGGTGTTGGCTGGTCCTGGGTGATGCTGTGGGACCCTGAGCTGGGAAACCGGTGCCCAGGGTCAGGTCCCACCTGTGATCAAGAGCATTTCGTAGAATCATAAATAGTTTGGGTTGCAAGGGACCTTCAAAGCTCATCTAGTCCAACCTCCTGCCATGAGCAGGGACATCTGCACCGGCTCAGGTTGCTCAGAGCCCCGTCCAGCCTGGCCTGGGATGTCTCCAGGGATGGTTCATCCACCACCTCTCTGGCCAACCTGGGCCAGGCTCTCACCACCCTCAGTGTAGAAAATTCCTTCCTCATGTCTAGCCTGAATTTGTTGGAGAGCTCATATTTGAAAGTTTAGGGATGAGAATCTCTGAATATGGAAAATGACCTGCTGAAATCCACCCATGAGTTGATTGTCAGAAATCATTTATCTTCTGCGGTGCTGTTAGGTTGCAGCTTGAGTGGCAAGTGTGATAAAACCAAAAAGAGAGGAAAAGGTCCACCTGGGAAGGGGACACAAAGGGAAACCTGCGGATGGAGGCGCAGTTTTGTCTAAACATTGAACTAATTTACTGCCTCTGCAGGTACCGAAGGGCATGAGCTCGAAGGTGGTGGAGTCAGTTACTTGGCCAGTCATAAAGATGCAATTATCGCCCCTTCTTTGACCGAAGACTGTAAAAGGAGACTCAGTGCAAGTATTTACTGTATTTTTCTCCCCCTCTATTAAAAGGACGGCCAATTTTGAATTATGATAATAGCTGTACTCTGGGTTTAGGACTCGCCTCCCTGAAATTTTCAGGACCACTAATTTGTGGTTACTTCAGTGCTAGAATGGACTCGGTGGTAGTGGCCTTTAGACTGGCAATGCAGTAAAAGTTTAAAGCTGCAACTGCTTCAGAGCCAAAGAAAGAGAGAAGATTGAAACCTAAAGGTTAGCATGAAATGCACTTTACTGTTATCTATGAGAACAAATGAGTTAAAAAAATTTCAAATACCAGAATACCCTACAGGGAGGAGATATAACTATTAAAGGGCTGTTATAGCTGCAATAAATGTAGGAACAATAAAAATAAATTGATGAAGTAAATGTCAGCGCTGTTCCCCTGAGCTGCCCCCACACCTTTGTCCAAAAGTAGAACATCTCCAATTACAGAGGGTGGAATCAGCCTTCAATGACAATATGACAAGGACAGAACATAGAGCAGTGGCACAGGGAACACAATTATGCACAGCCTTGAAAAATTGTATCATAGTACAATGTATGGAAGAAATCAATTAATGATGCAGGGCCTCCACTTCTGTCTAATAATCCTGTAAGAGAGGGATGAACCCCCCCTCCTCACCTTGGAAAGGGAGAAGGAAACAACAAGGAGGTAAAAGGATGACCCTCGAGTGAAAGTCTGCACAATACCATGGGTCAACGTTTGCACACTTTATGGTATGCGGATATTTCTCTCTACCTGTTATTATTTTTTAAAATTGTAGCTTTTAAGAAAGTGTTTAACTGAAACCCACTTCATTGGTTAAATAGCCCACTGAAGAAAAAAAAAATTCTTTGGTTGAAAAGGGCAAAGTTGAGAAGAGCTGACGGCTCAAATCCAAAGCTGGGAGCTGAAAGGGAAATGCAAAATTTTAGGAGTAAACAGAGTAGATGGTAGAAGACGATTTATCTTGTGCAATTTACAACAGGTGCTAAACATTACGAAAACCAGAGCTATTAAGCAATCAAATTAAGCTATAATTAACAGAAGAAAACTGTGCAGGAATTCTAATTAATACATACCCGAGCACATCCGTGATCCCCTCCGACAGCTCGGCTTTCTAAACCCCTGCCGCTACCCGAGAAAAACTGCAGGGGCGAGGCCTTGGGAGCGTGCAGGACATTGTGGGTGTCACCAGAGGTCTCCCCAGACAACCACAGCCCCACGCGCTGGCTTGGAGGGGGGGTGCTTTAATTTGGGAGACATTCTGAGATGGTAGGAAGAAAGACCTGTCTTCTGTTTGAAGATGTGGTTGAGAGAAGCCCTTAACAAGCCAGGGGTTCATCCTTCTGTCTGTTTGCTCCCCATGGTCATCCTCAGGCCCTCATGAGGTGCCTTTTCTTCCCGACCCTCTGTTTCTAAGTTGTCTAGATAGAGGCGCTATGGTAGATGGACCTGAAGATACAAGAGGGCTGATTGTCATGACTCTTACATGAACTTCAATTCCTGCCTTGTCAAGGACCAGATATGGTCTTAAACAAGACGCTAGATAAAATGTGTGTGCCCTGGGTGCTCTAGGTGATTAATAACTCTGAGATGACTGGGACAAGTTTGCTCGGCTTTGGTTGAAAGCAGAGCTGGACTCCCTTGTCTAGATACTTCCCAAATGGAGGTAATGGTGCTTCCCTACCTTATAGTTGTGTTGTGAAGATCAACTGGTTAACAATTGTGTGGCACTTTCAAGTGCTGTCATTACAGTACTATAGTCTCTCTTAGGGAGGATTTGTTATTTTTCACAAAATTAATTATAAGTCCAGCAGAAAACAATTCAGCCTCTGAAATTTTGGTGAGATAATTATTGTGAATATGGCATTAGTATAGTGCCTTTCAGGCTGCCCAGGGAGGTGGTGGAGTCGCCGTCCCTGGAGATGTTTAAAAGGCGTTTAGAGGAGGTTCTTAAGGACATGGTTTAGTGCTGGAGTTAGGTTATGGTTGGACTCGGTGAACCTGAGGGTCTCTTCCAACTGAAGTGATTCTATGATTCAGATGATTTGCTACTTTAATTATTACTTTCTAATTCTATGCAAATAGAATTTTAAAACTCCGTAACCTTTCCTCAGGTTGGTTGCCTTTACCCCCTCAAATACAGAGCTGACTTCTTCAGCTCCCGTATTGTGCTCCTCAGGTGGATCACTGTGACAGCGGAGCTCCCTGAGAAAAACTGTGTCTTTCACTGGTGGTTGAGAGATGCCCTATTTCTGCAGGATTTTTCTTGTTTGGGCTTGTTGGTCCTGCTGTAGGTTGTTGGTTGACTGCATCTTGTAGGACTCAATGCTGCAGTCATTGGTGTGGGCATCACCAGATCCCAACTACCTCCTCCAAGGTCGGGTTGCCTTCTCCACGCCCACCCGGTCCCCAGGTACCTTTCCTGTCAGAGCAGGGACCCATCAAGGGGAGAAAGACGGTCAGTCTTTATTTCCCATTTCTAAACGGGTGAAGTGATTGAGAGCTGCTCATACTTCTTATCTGTCAATGAACTGTCACCCTTGCCTGTCCCAAGCACAGTCCATCAGTGTGCCATGCCTCTTGGTGCCAAAGCGGGGGGCTAAGCATTTTCTTCTCTTTTGATTTGCTCTGGCAGCTGGCTTAGCTCTAGGTTGGCGTTTGCTGGGCCTTTCTCTATGATTGTACTCTCTGAATAAATTCAGCCTCAGCTTCTCCTGGGTTAACCGGGGATGACATAAGCCTATTGTGGGTTTTTTTTTTAGGACAAGAAGCAGAGAGGTCCTTTGTGAAAGCAAACCAAAATACCTACCGAGTGCAGGAGGAGGGCTGGCTGGAAGCACTGGAAAAAAAAATCATGAAGCCTAAAACTGTGCTCCTTCTGCCCCAGCTCTGCAAGTCCCAGGTGGATCTTGAGGCCACTGAGCTAATTCAACCTGGTTCATCCTGCACCCTCTCCCACATGGCACTCCCCTCTGAACCGGGGACCAAAGGAGGAGTTTTCCTCCGTTGTTCTCCATACAAATGCCCCTGCTTGGAAAGACGTGTTTAAATTGTGCTCCGAATAATTTCTAGACCCGCTCGCTCTGCCCAGCTCCCTGCCGAGCTTGCGCATAACCAGCCTCCCCTTCCCTCCCTGGGCATCGCTGCGGCTCTGCCCAAAGCCGGACCCGAGGAGGTGGTTATGGGGGTCCAGCATGGGGTGGTGGGTTTCGGTTGGGCGCCTGGACAGGCACTGGAGCCCAGCGTGGCGTGGGCTGGACACCCAAAGCTGTGCATGGATGGGGAGGCTCCAGCCGAGGTGTCGGAATGAAAGGTTTGAGCTTGGTGCTGGCTCGTGCCCCCATCAGTCACAAATCGTGCCCTCCTCTGGGATGCCGCTCGGCTGGGATGTTCTGTCTGGGCTGCGAATTTGTCTTTGTTTAAAATGCTCTCAGGCTCTGGAAGCATGGCTCCTGGAAGCGATTGCAAGTATCTTAACTTAGTGCGCGTGGATATCCTAAAGCTAAATATATGCATGTCTGCTCGCAAGATCAGGACCTTGGTTATTAAGAACAATTAATTATTCCCACCAGGTAGAGGTGTAAACCTCTGGTTTTTCACTGGACGTGCAGTAGGGCAAAATAGCGCAGCGAGCGCTTTTAAAATGAATTTCCTTCACTTTCGCTGGCTAACGTCTTACGCATCAAATTTTACTTTTTAAACGTAACAGTAAACTTCCTCTTTCTTGCTCGTCTTCCCTTTACTCAAATTTTCGTTTTGTAAATTGTAAGAGATTTTGGTGCTTGTTGGGGCGAATGATTAAGGGCATGGGTGAGCGAAGGACACGGCAAGGCAGCACTGGGAGGAAAAGCTGTTTCTGCGGCAGGCAGAGGCTGGGGGGGGGACAGACCCCAGGCTGGCCCTGGCAGGGGGACGCCGGGACGGGGGCTGACTCCCCCGCAATCTCTGCAACCAGCGCCCGAAGGACACACGCAAATCCCACCACGCGAGGGGGAAAAGGACACCCAGCGCAGGCAGGAATTCAAGCAATTAATCCTTTACTTAAAGAATAATAAGCAGCCAGATTTTTACGTACCGAAAGTGGGAACAAGGTAAAAGGGGTTAAAAACTAAAAAGCAAGGACAGCAGACACCAATTAACACAATGCTAATTGACAATTTCCCCAAGACTCCATGAAACATGCCAGACCTATTTCCCCAATTACTAATTAAATCTAACTGCATGCACAATACTAATTTCTCTAACTTAGGGAGTTCAGTAGACAAATAAAATGTAGAACTAACTTAAACATGTTGTTGAAGTGCAGGGAGAATAAGAAACTTAAAAGAAAAGTGGATGAACTTTTGCTCTGGATATGTTCTTTAAACTTCTGGCCTGTTTGGGGAGTCAGATGTGGGATCCTAATCAAGACAGGTATGTGGTGGGGTCCTGCTTGCTGCATGTGATTAACACTCTGAGAAAAGGTGATTATGCAGACGGCTGGTCTGGCCTACTGCTTCATGAGAGAGCTTTCCTGAAAAACAGCCTGGAAAGGGGATGGTTGTGCGTCCTGGGGTCACAAAATAGTTCGGGTTGGAAGGAACCTTCAAAGGTTGTCTAATCCAACCCCCCTGCCGTGAGCAGGGACATCTGCACCAGCTCAGGCTGCTCAGAGCCCCGTCCAGCCTGGCCTGGGGTGTCTCCAGGGATGGAGCATCCACCACTTGACATGCAGGTGTGGAGCAGAGCGTGAGTTACTTGGAGAAACTCCTTATCTAGGGCTGGGGGAGACGTGGAGGCACCGGCTCCTGCCAAGCTGCACCGTGCCGGGGCAGGGTGGTGGGCTTGGGGACATTACTGCTCCACGTTCAAAGGGTGTGAGTGATGCTGGAGATGCGCTCGTGGCTGGGCTGTCCGTGCTCTCGCCCGGGGCCACGGCAGCCCTGTGAAGTTGGGCAGAAGGAGCAGAAGGACAGCTCAAAGTCTTCCAGTTCGTCGTGCTTTATCAAGCCGCTGACCCCTCCCCCGGCATGAAATAAGGATGAAATAGTCACGCGATAGGTTAATGCCGATAATTAAAGAGAGTTTAAAACTAAGCAGGAGACTGAACTGCGTGTGTGGGTGGCTGGAACGGTTGTTTGATGTGAAAGTCAATGACTGAATTATTCAGAGAGAGTGATTTCCAAATGATAACTTTACATTTCCCATAACTGATTTTGATTTATTACAGCAGCACCCGGTAGCCCGGCGGGAGCTGGGAGAGGCGCTCGGCTGTGCCGCTGCTTTCCCCTCTCCTTCGGGCACTCGGAGCCAACCCCCCCGCAGCCTGCGGACCGACCTTCCCACACCCGTCACCAGTGGGGCTTGGAGTTTTTCAAAGGAAAAAGGCAGGGAAAGCACTCGTTTTAAACAAAATGGGCTGTTTCTGTGTCAATACGATGGCTTTCAGCTTGGCTGTGTTTCTGAACACGGCCAAGTGCTCGGAAACCATCCGGATGCCGACTGGGGGACAGTGGCGTTGGCGTTTGCATCACCTGGAAATGCCCCCGGCTTCATATGAAAGTATCTGGTGGAGCTTGTTGCTCGCTCTCCTCATTTGCGTTTTCTCCCAGTGCTTCAAGCAGCTTTGCAGAATTCATCTGGTTGCTTTTAGGACCACCGAGCCTATTTTTTTTCCAGCACCCACTCGGGATGCTGAAGTGTAAATCGGGCTGTAAATCTCCTGTGAGGAGGCAACTTCCCAGGGCGTGCGGTACTTTCTGTGCCCGAGGGTGCCAGAAGTGCCGCAGGGGCATCCTGGGGCACTCGGGGCTTTTTGCTTTATAACCACAAACAAGAATAAGGACAACGCGCGGGGGGAGCTGTGACCTGTAGTCCAGGTCTGGGCACCGTGCACAGGGGATGTGTGTCCATCAGGACACGTGCCAGCAGGTATTTGAGACCAGGTGGTTTGTTTTCGGGAACATTTCTGCTGAGAATTAAAGAGGGAAACTACCAGAAATAGTGAGAGTCCAGATCCCTTCCCCTGATGCGCTACAAACCACCATTGCTCTTTCAGGATGCCGGGCCGTTAACCCGTCTGCACCCACCAGGGCAGGTGTGGTGGCATCAGGGATGCTCTGGGGACCTGGTGCTTGTCTGTGCTGCTGCCTCACGGGGCTGCTTCGGGGCTCCAGTGTCGCTTGTCCCGCATCACAGAGGCTCAAAGTGAACTTTTCCGAACGCAGAGGGCGTTTTGGTTTGGGTTAAGGTTCAAAGATGATGGAGGGAGATAAATACAGTTGGTTCCCCCTCCGTCCCCCTGGCTCGTATATCTGGCCTGCCAGAGCCCCGCGTCCCCCGCTGCGGTGTGCGGCATCCCCAGGGACCCGGCGCCGGGCAGGATTTATAGCTGTGCCTCCAGCTCGTGTCTTTGGGGTCTTTGCCGTCGTTATTCTTTGCGCCTGGGAGGTAGCGGATGGTGGCACAAAGGGCTGGAGAGGGGCGGAAGCTTGGGGGTGGCAAAACCAGAAGCGGAGGGGGCAAATTTTGGGGTTTGGGGTGGGCTTCATCCCCCTGTCAGGGCTGTGCCCATCAGCAGCGAAATACCCTGTGGGGACAAATGTTTAATTTCTTACAGAAGGCACAGTGACTCCAGCCCGGGAGGTGATGGGACAGTGTTATCACAGTGTGCATGGGCCGGTGGGATGATGGTGCTGATGCTGGTCCCGCGTGGTCCAGGTGAAAGCTACAGGTCATTTCAGGGGAGGCTTCTGCCTCTCTTCGTGTGGTCATTAATTCTGCCTGGGGCCAGGGAGATCTTCCTAATGAAAGCTTCAGTGAGATTGGTTTGTTGTATGGAAAAGCTTCAGTTTCAGTGAATCAGCAATTTCTGATGAAAAATCTTTCGTCTGAAAATTCCCAAGAAGCTCTGGCTCTGACCTCGGAGCGGCTGCCTTCCTCCGAGCACATTACCGGGATTTATGGCACACTCCCATGGTTTATTGTTCTACAGTAAACGGAGCTGCTGGATGAGTTTTTGACGATCCTTCTGGGCAGGGAAGCAAATCAGCATCATGGGACTATCCAAACTTGCATGATTTCACATAAATCCTTGCTGTGGAGCGGGTGGGTTGCCGGATCAACCAGCTCCTTGCCAGTTTGAAGCTGCTGGGGATGGGCATGCATCTTACCTTGTTGGGGGCCATCTCCCCCGTTATCTGTTCTGGTGAGTGGTCCTGCAGAAATATTTCCAGTGCCAACAGCTCCTTTAATTCGGAAAAGAAATGGTGGCTGCATGATGAGTTTGTAGTGTATTTTCTGAAGGCTGCTGGTATGGAGAGGATGCTGGCTTGCTTGTTTATGCTGTGGACCTGTCAAGATTGCCATAGTAGCAGTAGATAGCCATGATAAGACACAGTCTCTGCTACAAAAAACTTGAAAAGCACGAGAAGAAGAAAAAAAATATTATTCCCGTTTTATAGCCCTGGCACATTGGTACTTTGGTATTGGCTGAAGGCTGCAAGAAAAGAAGCCCTGAGCTTGGTGTCGAAGTGAAATCTGCAGAATAACTTTGTCATCCTCGAAGGGTGCAATCACACGAGCCACTTCTGAGTTACAAGCTTCTGTGTTTGCCTCTTTGAAGACCACAGCAGAAGGAATGTGATAGCACAAGGGCTCTAAAAGCCACAAGTGGGACTTGCCCACAGAAGAGGAAATAAAGTATTATAAAAGACATAACATCTAAGCAGGGAGAGCATCGCTGATGTGCATTGTCAGGGCTGAGACACCTGCCATTAGACAGAAACTTTCATATAGCAAAGGTCTTATTAATTTTAATGGAGATGGTAGTTAGGAGTTTTGGAAAATATGAAAATACAGGAACACACCAGAATGGTGGAGACCGTGCCAGCCCATCCTTCCCATGTCTAACATCGTTTACACGAGACTCCCCAAAAGTTTAGGAACTGTGTATTTAACAGCTCTGGCACTGAGATGCCCAAAGGTGA
This sequence comes from Caloenas nicobarica, assembly GCF_036013445.1. Classification (NCBI taxonomy): domain Eukaryota; kingdom Metazoa; phylum Chordata; class Aves; order Columbiformes; family Columbidae; genus Caloenas; species Caloenas nicobarica. Next base: position 119,086,266 of record NC_088247.1, read on the forward strand.
TTTGGGGACCGAGGCGGGACCAGGAGCTCGATGCTCCGGCTGCCCGGAGCACGGCCCATCCCGGAGACCAAGCTCTCTCCCCGTAATCATAGGGAAAAGTAATCAAATTACTGCCTTTCATGTCACATTAGTGAAAATGGATACTAGTATGATGCATATTAATATAATATGATGGGAAATTGCTAATACAATTAGACCATCACATTTTATTAGTACCGGAGTGACAACTCACACTGAAGAACAGCTCACTCAGGAGATGGCTGGAGCGAGCACGAGCCTGATGTGCAGCCATCGGGACGGTTATTTAACTTTCTAAAAAGCCCTTTTTTTTTTTTTTTTTTTTTTTTTTTTTTTTTGTTCGCAAAAGTGCTTGGTCACCTGTGCAAGCATTACACCAACCTTTTGTAAATATTGCTTGGATTCGCTGTGAAACGAGTCCTCATCTCAAAAGTTAGATGCCTCTTGTATATATGTTGTTGTTTGTGTGGTGTTTTTTTCCCCTGTATGTGCATAGACATAAATAGTGAGAAAATCAAAATATACATATATATAGAGGATGGTATAAATTTTCCTTAATACATTCTACCTCTTAATTTGGGTTTAGACCTTCAGCACACTTTTTATCTAGTTGGAAAAAGTTTGTGGATTACGTGTCACAAAAGCTATCCCAGCTCTATCTACTAGTAACAAACAGCACTGATTATATAGCAGGGATATATTTTCTAATTGTAACATTCTTCAAACTTCCTTGATGGACGTGCAGCTCGTTTAAACAGGGATGATAAAGAATCACGTCTGCAGCATCATCCTTGTTTTCCTGCAGCACAAAGGGACCTGCCAACAACGTAGGGCTGGTTTTTGCTTTCATACTGATGATGCTCATCCCCAACCCAAGGACAAACCTCCAAGTGGAGAAGACTTCTGCATTAGCCAGCATTGTTTTAGGAGGATGAGTGGTTCTGCAACGCAGCAGCAAATGTCCCACCAGGTTGAGATGCTTTTCCCATTTATACATGACCTGTAATCCCAAACACTGATCTCCTGAACAGGAATGATTTTGATAAACAACTTCTTATTCCGGCCAGGGGCTGCCTTAGAAATATGACCTGTCATAAAAAGACATGACATGGATTTCCTACAGCGGCTGGTGCAATTTTTAAGCACGGTGCCCAGGCTGATGGTTGCAGCTTTGTGGACTTGGAGATCCAAGGAAGGGCTCGCGGCTTTGAAAAATAGTTGTTTGATCTGTGCAGCATGAAGAGAATGGCACTAAAGGCTTGTGCAAAACCAAGTGGGGGAGGAGAACCATTTCTGGAGGTGTAAGGCGCTGGGAAGTATTTAAAGAAAGATGTTTACAATTTGCTAGATTCAGTTAAAGCCCAGAAATACACAGTGTGGTGTGTTTCTGTCTCTTGTTTATAGTTTCTCTGACAAAGGTGGTTGTGATTTGAGTTTGTAGCTGGTTGTTACCCCATGAAAGAAAGTGCTCGCACAGAGATCTCCTCCCATGTGTGTTTTTAATAATGATTTTAGCTGAGGCACTTCATGAATGTGGGCTTTAGCGTGGTGAAATGGGCAAAGACTGATAATTTCTTATTTGGTGAGAGAAGCTGAGGTTGCAGGGAAACCTGGGCAGCAAAGGAGGGCAATGACTTAACCTCAGGCTGGGGAAACAGTGGGGGAGCCTCAAGCCTAATTAAAAATGTATTTTTGGGGGGTGTAATACTCCACCAAGTATAGTGGAAGAGCTGTGCTTGTGGTTCTACCCATTAAAATAAATAAAATATTTATATTTTATATTTACTTCAAAGTGTGCCAGTGAAAAGAAAATGCTAAGTAGTTTAACACGTGAAGAGCTTGGAGGCCAAACTAGGAAAATGAGTGTGCTGATATTAAGAGACAAAGATCATGTGAATATTTACAGGTCCTTTTTGAAGCATAAAATAGGTTTTCCTGACTCTTTGGTGGGGTCTGCCAATGTGGACGGTGCAGGTGAGGAGGAGGAAGGTGCGTTGTGAGGAGTGTGTGAAGGAGCACTCCCATTTTCTTGCTTTTCTCTATTATGTATCACCTTTTGTGCAGAAAATTCTCCTCGCCCTGGTGAATGCCTTTGGTTGCTTTGGATGCCACCGCTCGCTGCGGTCCAGCAAAGTCTGTCCGCTTCCCGGGGGAAAGATGGACAGACTTCCAACACCATCAGATATCTTTGATTATTCCCGTTATTCTGGAGATATTGATGTAACTCTGAGTGCTGAGGGGCCAATCCTGCCTGGTTTTGAATGCGTTGGACTGGAAAGCGAGCCGAGCGCCTTCGCCACCTCTTGCTTTCAGAGGCAGTTTTTATGTTTTCTGATTGCTCCCTGGGAAGTTTATAAAGAGGAGATGATGCCCTTGTCCTCCTACTGATGTGGGTAATAATAATGCTTGGCATTTCTCATCTTTGAAGTGCTTTACAAATATTATTATAAATAATTAATCTACTCAAGAGTGGAAGAAAGAGTATCATCCTTCGGCTTATACCCCGGGGAGCGGAGGCAGAGAAATCATATGGTTTCCCCAGGCCAAGGAGGGAGGTGCTACCAGAAAGTGGTGGGGACGTGGGTGTCCTTTACATGTGGTCCCTGTCTGGGGCCACCTGAGCACTGACCAGCGTGGTCGGACGGTGGGATCACAGCGTTTGCACCAGGGGATGACACGCTGTCCCTGTGCTGTCACCCCTCTGAAGGCAGGTACGTGGCGTTTCCTCCTGGAAAGCCCGGGTGGTCCTTCCAAGGAGAGCGAGCCACTTTATAGGACTTCTTTTTTTTCCCTTTTTGCAGTGAGGAGGATGCTGGAAGTACCGTAGCCCACGATACAGAGGAGTGCTGGCTGTGGTTTGACTTTGCTGTGGGATGTTTGACTTGGGTTGGATCCCCTCTTGGGGTGTCCACGTGAGGAGCGAGAGGGGCGGCTGCCGGACCTGGGATCGCAGCCTTGGGAGCAAGAGCGGGGAGAGCAAGGATGACATGGGCTTTGCTTTCCAGTGCAATAGAGAAAAATCATACACAAACACTGTTTATAGCAGCTTTCCAGAGATCTGACACTTTCTATAAGCACTGAGTGAAGACCTTTAATGTGGATAAGTACTGTTCATTTCACTCACGTGGGCTGGAACGTGGGTTGGAAAATCTCAAGCGACTTTTCTTAAGCTCGCGACTTGTGGTGCAATGGACAATAGAGCTGGGAGGGTTTTCCATGGAAGTGCCATAGGGGTGAGGTGTGTTGTGTGCGGGAAGAAGCGGGACATCCCGGGTCCCCGCCTGCCCTTGGCTGTGATGGACGGGCAGAAACGGGGGCTGGAAACTGGGTTTCTCACAACCCAGGGGAACATCCCAAATGACTCGCTTTCAGCTATTCTGGCATGAGTTTTTGTCTCGTTTCTTTGGGCCAGAAACTTCATCCTGGAGCTGAGAAGCTTTTCCCTGTGAAAGCCATGCTTGAATCAGTGTATTTAGCAGAGCGTTGGTGTTGTGGGGGGTTTTTTTGTTTGTTTGTTTTGGTTTTTTTTTTTTTTTTAATGAGAAAGGAAAAAAGATTAAAATAATGACTATCTTTACGCGATATATTCTAGTTTTTCACCCTTCATCTTAGCCAAAATGTGCCCTTGTTTATAGCAAGCACTGCAGCATGCCTGACCTGGCAACCAAGCCCCCATCTCGTTACTTTATTTGGCTCTTCCCTTTCTTGCCCTGCGGGTCCAGTGCTGGGCAACTGAAAATCATTTTGGCTTTCCCCATCTTTATCTAACCTCCACAAAGCCAGGCAGGCAACCCTGGTATTTCCACACAATTCAAGCAGTGTTGTGTGTTTCTTTTATTGCAGAGGGCAAATCCCAGAATAGAGCATAAATAAATAGATGATTTTAGAGGACTGTAGATCATTGAGCGAGATGCAGAAAAGGCTCCTTGTTTTGACAGAGGCTCAGCAACAACGAGTCTTGAAGCCCGATAAAAATCTCGGATGCTTCGAGGCTGTGTGTGTTGGGTGAACTTTATTTATATTTGGCAGAAACGTGCTCGTGTGTGATGCCAGCAACTGCCAGGGTATGTGGATGGAGATGAATAAAGCTTATCCTGGGCCGATATAGGAAATATTGAATTAGGCTGGAGACTGTTGTTTCCAAGCCTTGGTTGGGTTTTGAAGTCAGAACGGCTTCCACAAGGAAGAAGGATATATATATATATATTTTTTTTTTTTTTTTCCCAAGAAGTAGACCCCCCCCACCAAAATAAATGTGGACAGCACCTATGTTGCTGTTTTCCATAATGAAGAAAAATTGCAATAACAGTTCCCATATATTAAGTCCTCCTCCTAATCTCCCAAACTTACTCTGGTGTGCCTCTGCTCCAAGACATTTGTTACTATCAGCAGTCTCCCCTTCTCACATGAACTCCTGCAAAACACATCTCCTTTGCTGGAAAGAGCAGAAAATTTTCAGACACAGCAACAAAAAAACACCTTAAAATTCCGCGTCAAAACTCTGGACAGTTGAGCATGCAGAGAGAGATATGTGTGTGTATATATGTATCGTTGCTGTGGGGTTTATTTGGTTTGGTTTTGTTTGGGTTTTTTGTTGTTTTTTTGGTTTTGTGTGTGTGTGGTTTTGGTTTTTTTAGCTCAGCAAATACATTCTCCCTGGTTAAACCTTTCGGTGCCACCGAAGGGATGTGCGAATGGCAAGGAAGGTGGAGGCAGCTCTTATTTGCCACGTAGATTGGGAAACATCAGCCTTTGCAAAGCTGCATCTTAGAAAAGACTTAGCTGGTTGCACATGCCAGAGCTCTGTCTTCCCCCGCAAATTCACTACTTTGAATACAATAAAGTTGCTTTGAACTTTTTCAATTATTTAACAACTTTCAAGTGGAGAAATATTTGGATCTCTTAATTTCTTTTTTTTGGCTCCTTTTTTTTTTTTCTTTTTTTTTCTTTTTTTTCTTTTTCCCTTTGCCTCCATTCTGTTTGCTAAACAGTAATTGCAGATCTTTCCTGCCACCTTTAATACTCCCAGCTAATTATCCTGAAATAAATCTCTTTCAAGTCTGCATGCCAGCAGTTGTGGGATATGAGCGGCTCTTTCAGCTCCCGGCTGCCTGTCACTCAAATGGGCCTCAGCTGCAGCTCCGAATGATGAGTATTAGTCTCCCGCTGGGATGATTCTCCCAATCTCCCCACTTCCAACAGCATCTCCCAGGGCTGCACCACGCTCCTACCTGTTAGCCTAATCTGGGATTTGCTTTTGCTAACGCTGTTATTTTGAAAGGAGGAAGAGGATTCCTGGGAGAAAGGCACTCGGTTAACCTTTTCCTAATTGCCATTCAAAGCTGAAAGGAAGGGGGGGAAAAAAATAAAATAAAATAAGATGATGGGTGTCATTGCACGGAGGGATGGCTCAGGAAGGGTAGATGTATGGGTAGAGTCCCTTGCTGGCCTCTCAGAGTTATTCGTTTGGTCAAGGTAGGGTTTTTGGGGGCAGGATCCCAATTTGGGCAGCGTGCCCTCCCTGGGCGCTCTCCTGCGTTACTTCCAGCTTGTGTCCCCCTCGCTCAGGAGCAAGGTTGTCAGGCTGTAGGCAGAGCTAAACACTCCATCGTTAATTTATTATGTGCTAGCAGTAATAGCGAGGGCTATTTTTAAATGCCACTTAAGCTCGCGCTCACACATGGGTTTGTAATTCGACTATAGGACATACATAAAATGACATATTGTTATCCACTTAAAGATACCGTTTTAAATGAAAGAATTATTAAACTATTAGTTTTTAAAGTGCTTACTACTTTTTTTCTGCTGTACGTGCGCCTTGTAATGACTTAACAATTGGATTGCCTCCAGAAACAGCCTTGCCGGGGGATGCCACGCAGATGCATCCCAGCTGGGTGACGTGATGGGGTTTGTGGTACCCGTTGCCTTTTGGGGGCTGCCGATGGGGGCTCGGCAGCAAGGGGTGCTCTGGAGATGGTGTGAGCATCCCCCAGCTCTGGGCTTACATCTCCGCCTCATTCCTGAAGCAGAAGATTTTAGTTAGCCATTAAATGCGCACTCGAGTTGCTCGGCTGGCCTTGAATCCTCTTCCCAAAGAGTTGGTTGCCACTCAAGGCTCCCTCTCTAAACCTGCGATGGGCTGCATCGAATTAATTCTATTAACTGCCAAAGGAATTCCTCGCTGCCGAATTATATTTCCTGTGTCTGTAAATCATTTCACCGCTGCTTTCCCTGACAGTTATGTAAGTGACCTTTGATTTCACTGTTGTTTTTTATATATTTTTTTTATTATTTATGACATTGCTAACCACTCTGTGGCTGCGCATCGCAGTGAGGTTGGGTGGTCACCTGGGATACTTGAGAACATAGAATATTTTATAAATATGTACATATATATGTAAAAAAACCCGAAAGCATAATGTTGAATGTTTCAGACTTAGAACTTGGAAACATAATATTTATACTGAGTAAGTCATGTTAGTTTTAAGAGTCTGTTTCTGGGTATTTTCACTTTCAGAGGAAGAATTGCTTGAAACCCTCCCTTTCGCCTAACTAAGCATCCCTTTGTTTTTTAAATTGTCACCAGGCCCAGTTCTGCAGAGGCCAAGCAGCCACTGCGTTAAGCGGGAGCTGTGACGTTGGTATCATTGCCTTGTGTTGTCCCAGGGCAGTGAATCCCCTTAGGAAAGGGGAATCGGACACCCCAGCTTCTGCGTCGGGCTTTGGGGGTGTGTATTTCCATAGGCACCTCTCTTCTGCAGCAGCAAAAGCAGCCCCCGGATGGGGACGAGACCCTCTAAAAGCTCCTGCCCAGACCTCTTGCCTTTTTGCCGTAGTCGCGTCCCGATGGGTCTGAGCAAAAAAACGCTGCGAGTGAAACTGCTGTTCCAGGCTGGGAAACCATTTTGGCATCCCAGTGTTTGATTTGTAAGTCTAATTAGAAGTTAGAAGTGTCAGTGGCAGCACTTGCAGGCACAATTATAGCACCTGCAAAAAAAAAAAAAAAAAAAAGAAGGAGCCTGCTTTTCCCATTTGGCTCATCCTCTGGGTGCAAGATTTCTATAAATACAGCGGTCTGACAAGGAGAGCTGGGCTGATGTCTGCCTTGCCATGGGTGAGCTCCCCTCTCGGGTAGCAAGCAGCTAAGAAATGAGCTGTACCACCGTCTATTAAAGCCTGCAAACCAGAAGAGATTCCCCGTTCTGGCCCTTTTGACAGATCTGCAGCATCGTGGTTGGCTTGTGCAAGGTTTTGCGTAAGTAATAAATTGAGGTTTTCCTGCAAAACATCTGGTCGATTTGGCTCTTATCTTGCTCCACAAGAGGTGAAAAAAACCCTCTGTGGTTCTCCTTTGCCACGCTACAAATATAGATACCTATTCGTAAGGAAATATTGAAATAGAAGTTCGAAGTATTCTCACCTTCGTTCCCCAACACTGAATTAAATGTGTTTTGGGGCTGTTTGTAACGTCAGTTCCAGTCCTGGTTAGATAGCTGTGCAGAACAAGCATCTCATCCTGAAGTGGAGTTTGAAAAACTCCTGCCAGGACCGAGGTTCACAATCCTGGAAAGCAAAGCCCACAGTGAGAGCTGTAGAAACGCTGCGCCCTTGCATTGTGGCTCTTGCACCTTCTGGGCTTTAGTCCCAAAACCAAACTTAAGTTTTGGAGCTGCTGAGCCCTTGTAACTCATACCCGGGGTCATATAGTTTGGCCCAAGACATCCAGTCCCCAGCAGAGGGGAATATATGGCCTGTGTGCAACATAGTGTATTCCCAAACACCTCAGGACTCAGTTAAATCTGGTTCAGCTTCTTTGCCTACCGTGGATTATGTAGCTCAGTTAATATCTAATTGTTGGCATCTCCTCCTTCTGCTTTTGTTTGGGTCTCTAGGTCTTCCTGTTTGGTCTGCATCCCCTATCTTCATCTTTAAGTTGTGTCCTGTCCCTTATTCCAGGTTCTGCCCTTCAATCTCCAAAACCAACCTGAGGAAAAAAAGATAAAATAAAATTTCCGACTCCTTTCGGTGCTCCTGGTGTGCTTGCCCACAGCCTTCCTGAAAGAAACCAATAAATAATGCTCCTCATCCCCCTAAATATTAAATTAAGCCCAAATTTCTCTGGGGATGAGGCCAGGTTAATTACAAAGAGCTACCAATGCCATATCTAAGAAGGCTCCTTCGTTTTCATTTTTAATATTTAGGATGAGACTTAATATCTGGTGGTTTTTTTTTTTTTTTTTTTTGGCCAAACTAGTCAGTTTAGAAGTGAAGAGGCTGCCAAACGCAGCTGATTTTATTCTGCCTAAAAGCTTCTGTCAATTAACTCCTTGCAGCATTTGTTGGTGAGACTGAAGGGGACCTGGACCTTCGGTGTGGTCAGGGTTTGGTGGGAACCGCTTTCTGCTTGAGCTCTGTAGCCTCAGCATGTGCAAAACACATTCACGTGGCTGGGTATTAAAGTTAGGAGAAAAATGTGGTGAAGTCCCAGAGACTGATGGAGAAGCGTATATTGGATTGCCTCGGAAGAAGAAAGCGTTGTATTTGAAAGCAGGATGGGAAACAACTGGTAGCTCCTGGTGTCCATGAGGTGTGCGTTGGCCATTTGGGAGCAAAACTGCCCCAAATAGAGATGAAACCGTGAATCTGAATGTAAAGTGGAATTTAAAGAAAGATGATGGCTCGTGAAATCCAGTCTGCAAAGAAAAATCTACCGTTGTTATACCCAGGCGGTGAGATATTTTCTGTCAGTTGGAAAGAACAGCAAAATGATGATCGAATGAAGAGTTTTAGGCGTGTTTAATGAAAAGTACGGGAATGGCAAGGGAGCCACAGTGTGTAACAGGGTTGTGCTGGATAGTTCATGTAAATATTACTGGTTTTCAGTGAGAAACACAGACTGTTACTAAACCAGACTAAAAGGCTGTCACTGTTGCATGTCTGACCAACGCTGTCAGTTCTGCCGGCTGATTTACCAAATGCTGCGCTCGCTTTAGCGTCTACCCACCTCCTTGGTATCTATTGATCTCTGTATGTACACACAAATTTATCATACGCATACAAGTGTTGGAGCACCTGTCCAGGTATTTGGGGTTGTTGCTGGCTGCATCTTTTCAGAGAGGAACAGGAGGAAACGGTTAAATATCCCCGGCAAGCTTGGCTGCCTGTCGTAAGCAGGATACTTTGACTCTACATGACGTCCTGCTCGTTTTGGAGAATAATTCTTATTGGAAAATTGCAACGCTAAATCATTAACTTCTAAGGAGCTGAAGGGGGAAAAGAGAGCTCACTTAAAGGATCCCAGTGCGTTGCCCCTGGCTTGCTCTGTGTTGTTCCATGTACAATATAAACCGCTGGTAAAATACTTCTTGCTGCGTTACATAGTGCAAAGCCCAGGCCATTTACAAACCTCCTTTCCTTCTAGCAGTGGTGCCTTCTTCATGCTGGAGATGTAACTTTAATGAAGCAGTGAAAGGAAGAAATGCAGGGCAAGATCTCAAAAGGAAAAAAAAAAATAAAAAAGGAAACAAAAAATAGTGCCTGAAATTAAGCTCCTAAATAGGTGGCGAGATGCATCCGTCACCTGCCTTCTCCAGCTTGAGGAGCTGGGTGGGTGCCCATCACGGGGCTGGCCCTGGTCTCGTGGCATGGGGAGCATTTGCTGGGGTGACAGGAGCAGGTGGGTGTCTGATTTCTTGTGAACCGGCGGATTTCAGCCCTTGGGTTTGGGGGAGAAGCTGCGGAGATGGAGAAGCAGTGGCCAAATCACGGCAGAGGTGATGGGTCTGCGCAAGAGACACGGAACGTGAGGTGGGTCAGCACACGGGAGGAGCCCCGTTGATTGCTAACTGGATGATAAATCAAAAGTGGCAACACGGGCTGGAATCTGAAATCTGGTGTCCATGTGGTGAAATGATCAAGCTTTATCACCGCCAGTTTGGAAGTATTTCTTGCCTCCAAATGTCTGACCGCCAGGATTTTTTTTCTTTAACAAGCTGCTTGTGTAATGAAAGCTCAGGTTTTGGGCTTGGGTGGAATAGTCAGTGACTCGGGAAACATCCCTCAACATCTCAGCCTTTTCATTTCATTCCCAGTGTCGTCCTCAGATGTGCACTGGCTTCGGTGGAACTGGCGTGTGAGGGACTGATGCCAGGCTGAGGTGCAGGAGATGCAGAGATGGTGTTTGTAGGATTTAATTGGAGCTGGCCCACTTCACTGTGTGGGGACCAAAAAAACCCCAAACCAAAACCAAGAAACCCCAAGCCAAAATGCTGTATGCCACTTGTCTACTTGAAAAATTTAAACTGCCTTTAAAATCCTGGCCCTTTGCCCCCTGTTGGAGGGTAAAGGCAAATTAAAGGGGTTATGTACCATGTTGGTCCCAATCAAGACTCATTTTCTTACTGGCTTATGAATATATAACGAAGTATAATTATTTTTAATATTATTATTTTTGGTTGTAATATAACAGAGGAAATTCAAAACAGAAAACTCTATAGCAAGGGCCAATCTGTCTGTTGAAAGCAACAGTCTGTTGGAGCGCTCGCGTTCCCCCTGCCCTGCGCCCGCCTTCAGTCTTTTGGGAAGCCCATCACCTGGCTGCAGAGATGGAGCTCGTCTGGCTTCACCTGGTCCTGTCCTGCTGCAGCACTGCGGGGGCTACAGAGGATGGTGGTACAGATGTGGATTTGGGGCTGGTGGG
>NC_088247.1:119101982-119136982 GCF_036013445.1 Caloenas nicobarica
TTGATTGCTTTGGCTAATATTTGCTTTGTGACCTTCCATTAGCAGATACGGTGTACAGCGTTTGGTGCTGCTCTGGGAACGGGTACGTCCGGCTGGCACCGATGTTGCCGTAGGTTTGCCGATGGAAGTGCCTGGGCAACCCAACACACTGGACCCATTGCAGGGGAAAACTTGACTCTCCAACTCAGTGGTAGATATTTAGTGTCATCTCAGAGGTGTTTTCCACCTGAAGTGGCTATTGGCACTGCCCAGATATCGAGCCAGAGCGCAGAGCAGAGGTGGATCAGGTACTCTCAGTTACGCCGTCTTGGTTGCAGGACTGTGCTGCTTTGTTGGGGCATATACGTGTGTTGGGACATACATTTGCTAGGATGTAAATCTGCCAGGACATACCATTCCAGCCTGATTTCCTTGGGGGAACGGCACAAACCCTTCCCACCAACTCCTTTTTAAGGGGCTCCCGTTGTGCGAGTGCGTGCCTCTTGTGCAGACTGTTAAATCTGTCTGCTCCTGAAAAGGCTTTCATTTGAAAATTGATTTTGATTTTATTGGAATAATCAGTATTATTTTAGAAAATCAATATATCATCAGCCTGAAGCAATTTGCAGGGTTTTTCAATTTACCGATTTTTTTTTTTTTTTTTTTTTTTTTTTTAAATCTTTGGGTTTTGTTCCCTCTTAATAGAAGCGTTTTTAACTGTCAGAATTGCCAAATCTGAAAACAAAAGCCATAGCACTGACCGCGGAAAGGGAACGGCAGATGCTGGGCTGAAGGTTGGGCATTTCACCCCCTGCATAGGTGCCCATCCCTTGTAGATGTTCTCCTGGCCATGAGATAACAACCCTGCGTAGCCGATGTTGATGGTGGGGTCGTTTCTGTGTGTGGGTCTGGAGAGAGACCTCAAGTCCTCTTGTCTCCATCCCTGCCCACCAGTGTGCTGCTGGTAGCTGTTCCCAAAATGCTGCCTTGGTCTGGGATTGAGCCTGTGGCTTTAGTTTGTGGGTAACGAGCTACAGAAAGCATTATTTCTTCCGAATCCAGACTTCTTAGTCGGGATTTTAATTTTCATAGGTGATGGATGGAGGGAAATTTATGTTACTGTGTGAACTTAGTCGCTCCTGTAACTATAGAGTCAGGATGATTTTTCTGAGCTAACACCAAATGCTCTGATTGGAAAGACCCTGTTGGGGTCTTTTTGGGGGGAAAACCTTGGCCTGGCAGAAGGGCCACTCAAAGCAGGGGAGATGCTGGGACCTGAACTCCCCTGGGCTGGTGTTACAGGTCTCTCCCACCGCTGACCTGTACGGGAGAGGGTGACGCCAGTGGTGGCAGGAGCATTGCACTGGGCTGGGCTGGACCTCGTGTCCTCTACCGCGCTGCTGGGCTCACGGTGCTGCCTCGTTGGGACAAAAAATTAAAGCTTTCCAACTTGTACAACATCCATCTGGTGGCCATGGCACTCTGGGATGCAGGAGGGAAAGCCAGGACCTTCATAATTATCTGTACACGCAGTAGAAAAGGAGCCATGAAAGGGGATGCTGTAGTTTGGGAACTGGTAAGCCAAAAAGCTATTCCTAGGAGTGGCTTGTTATGGAATTTTTTATTTCTTGGGCTGATATTGCCAGCTCCACTGTGTTTTCTGCAGGTCGTTGCTGGTTTTTGTTCATCTGGTCTTCACCTGTCTCAGCAGTGGCCACGAAAAGACCTACAGTGTAGGACTTGGAGAGACCAGCTCGGGTCTGAGCTGCTCAAATTGTTTAAAAAATAAAAAAGCGGGGGGTGGGAGGGTGGCAAAAACCCACCCCGGATTGAAAAGCTCCACTTGCATGTTTTGTTTTGTGAAGACGCAGCAGAGGAAGGGAGTAGGCGAACGTGAATGAAGCTTCACCAAACCGGCCCCCCCACGCACATTTCATTCTATCACTTATCGAAGTTTTACGAGCATCTGGTCTTGGCCCCAAAATCTTTTCAATTGAGAGATTTTTTTTTTTAATATATATATATATTTTTAATCTGAGTTTGACTACAAGCAGAATCTGCTATAATTCATATTTTTTTTTAACCTGGCCTAGCTTTCCACAGGCAGGCCTGGGCCCGGGCCTAGGGCCCGGGCCTAGGCCCCGGCCTGGCCCTGCGTGCAGCACGCTAACCTCGTGTGATGTGGAGCGGCCGTTCAGGTATTTTATTTCCCAATTTATTCAGGAGTGTCTCTGTTACTTAAAAACACCTTCTCGTCCTTTCGAAGCTGGAGCCAGCTGTGCAGGGCTCGGCAGTGTCAAACAGGCTGGGGAGGGAAAGGGCAGGGAGAGGTGGGAATGGGCAAAAAGAGCGGGGTTTGTGTTATTTCTCTGCAAAACAGGGCCCGGGAATGAAAGCAAGGACCTCGGGCAGGTTTAAGTTATGCAGCACTCTGTTTTGTTGCCATATGTTGCAGGAAGAAATCCCAGGGTTTGGGTTTTTGGTGGTTTTTTTTTTTTTTTCTTTCCTTCCTACCACTGAGCAATCCCTCAAGACTTCCCTCGGCTCCCCAGCCTCATCTCATCAACATTCATACGCATACTGACACACTCATTCACGCACGTCTAAAGGAAAAAACCAGATATGTTTCACATTTCACGACATATTTTTTGTTGTTTTTTAATCAGAGACTGGCTTAGAAATATCAGGTTCTTGGGCGCCAGTTCCCATCTTCCTGTGATTTAATGGTCCCTCCCGAGCGAACACTGGGGAGCCTGCACTAAACTTCTTATGAATATTTGGATGAACTTCTGGACACAAGCTCCTATCAGTTGTCAAAGAAGGCCTTTTTTATTTGTTGACAGCAGATTTTTTTTTTTCTTAAACTTGTGAAGAAGTGATAGATTTTGTTCAATGACTTCAGTGCGGTGATAATTTTTGTCCTCACTCCTGGGATGCGATCCACTGAGGAGTTCAATCTTATTTTCACTGCAGGTAATTGTTTTTTTATTTATTCTTTTTAAAAAGGGGGTAATCAGGTTGGTTTTTTTTCATTTTTTTTCCTTTGGCATTCCTTAAATCTCCATTCAGCTCCCACGTTATGCTCAACCTGCAATTTCAAGATGCCTTTGCAAAGTTTTGACAGAACTGCCAAGCCCCCGGTTTTTGAAGCTATCGGGGAGTTTGTAGGAAGACGTTTTGGCACAGGTCTGAGGAAGCCAGACATCCTCAGATGTTCCATGCAGATAGGGCTTACGAGTGAGCTTCTTTGCCAGGTGGGTTTGCTCAATTTAGGGGGACTTTATTCATAAGTCTAGACAGCTTAACGCTGAGTGACCATCTTATTTCACATTAATGCAGCTTCAAAGCCATTTGCATGTTTAGCACTTTCCTTAGACTCCCAGGCCCAATGGATTCAGGAAGCGACGAGTACGTTATTGGAAAAACTGTGAAAAGCAGCAACATTTTACAATGGTGGGTCAATAGTCAGCCTAATATTGGACCCCTGATGTTCGAGCCTGGGACTCTGAGCTACATTTTGTTTCTCGACTCTCTGTGCTTTTACGAAATTTCCAGAGAAGCTCAGATTTTGTTTTATCTTTTTTTTTTTTTTTAATATAGATTTTTTTTTTTCTCCTTTTAGCATGTTCTACAGCCCGTTCCCTTCCATGCATATAGATGGAGGTGACCTGGGTGGAAAGGGCAAAGGTCTCAGATGTGCTCCCAGACTTGTGCCACAGCCCCCCCCAGCAGCTCTGGGACTGCGGGCAGCTCTAGAGAGAATTGCTGGTGTTTTTCCAGGAATATCTCCCTGAGCATCCTGGCCTCATGCTACTGATGGCTCCCAGCCAAGGGCATGGAGAACCACTCTTAATTCCCACCTGATCCCAAACAGCATTCTAAATACTTGGCCTTTCTTAAAATCTTGCTATAACACCCAGAACTTTAGATTATTTTAGAAATCCTATGCCTATTTAGAGATCCTAAGAGCACAGCTACGTTTCCCAAGAAAAGGGGTCTTGAGTGTGGTTACATAAGAGGGAGGAAGCCCACTTGGTTGGTTGTATTTTATGTTATTTGTTATTTAACATATTTAATATGTTATTTACATATTGCATTGAAACCTGGCTCCTGCTGCCTTCTGACTTGCATGTGTGCTGGGGAGGTTTGGTGTTTTGATATTACACCTGTATTACGTGGCAGCATCCCTCCTCCAGAAAAGATGATGAAGCCCTGAAACCTCATCACTAAAATGCATGGGGGTGCGGGAGAGGGAGGAAAAAAAGAGTTTCCAGCTAAAAATATCAGATGTTAAACATTCAGGTTGGCCAAATATGAGATTAAATATTTTAAATATTTTCCAAGTATAATTATTCCTGTATTTAGTCTGATCTCAGCTTTACCAAACAAAAGTGAAAACAAGTAGATGATAAGTGTAAAAAGCTGGATTCAGCTAGAAATATTTAGAGCTTCTGCACTGCAGGAACCATGCATGCTTTTGTTTTTTACTGGCTCCAGCCCTTTTGTCTGAACATTTATATATTTCTTGTGCCTAGAACTACAGCCAAACTGCTCTGTGATTATCTGAGTTCAAACAGACTAGAAAGCGAGCAAAGCTGGGAAAAACAGGCGTTCAAAATCTGTCCCCCAGTCCAACCAATATGTTCTGTGGGATAGATCATCTTCCCCTCGCAAGCGTCATAAAAAAAAAATGGGTGTTTAGAGAGTATGGTGTTTTCTACAAAAAAAAAAACTTAGAAAAACTGTACAAGGACTAAAACTCTAGTTGAACAAAAATGTGAATGGCTATCCCACAGAAAATGCCCAACTTTCAATTTGACTTTCATCCAGATTCAGCACTTTTTGTTCCAGAAGAAATTACGCAAATTTGAAATTCATAACGCAAATCACCACCAAATTAAAATACGGCTCTGTGTGGGATCAGTAAAAAATATTACTTGTTTTAGCAAATTTAAGTTTTAAGAATATAATTACTCAAGTCAAAATCATTTGCTGAAGTGGGTAATTCTTTATTGGGCTGTGGTTTGACTTGAATCTATTCTTTTTCCCTTCCTGTTGTGCAACCTTCCTGTAATTCCTAATTTGCTTTTCTAGACATTGTGTTTTCTTGCTTAGAACAAGCAGCAACCCAAATAAGTTTTTGTTGCTTTTAGCATCTGCTGTTAATAAAAAGCCAGCCCAAGGAGGAAAGGAAGACAGAGTTGTCTTCTATGTCCCCAAAAGCAGGTACATTTTTTTACCGTACCGTGGCTTCCAACTGTCCAAAACCATTTGCGAGTCTGCTGGTGTCACGAGGTGCGTCGTCTTAAAATTTTCCGCCGTCGCCGTTTGCGTCGGTAAGCGCAAAGAGTGCGGAGGACACCCTGGTAATTGCACTGAGTCACTGTGGCTACGCGCACACGCCAAATTGCTGCATCGAGCAGCATTAAATCAACTTGCTTGGCTACTGGAACAATATTGGGAATTCCTGCCGGCTTTGCTCAGGCTTTATCTCCCTCTGTTGCTGTGTGGCACCACCCGCTATCGGGGAGATAGAGATGAGATACTGTAAGCTCACAAAGTAGAGTTATCCTTAAAAAGGTGCTTAAGGGAATGTACAGACCTAGGGACCCAAAGGTGAAAGCAACTCGTATTAATAATGTGATTGCTACAAACTTATCAAGTTCAAGGCACCTTTAGGCTAAATGTGAATATCACACATTGAATTATCCGTCCTAAAAATTTTAGTGTTACATGTGGTCTGAAAATGATCTTTGTTATCCATGAGAATCTCCTGGTTGAGGTCAAGGCAAAGCTCCTGTGTGCTCCAACATCCAAATTTATGTCTGTGCTCTCATGTTCGACGCTAAAATCAAAGGGGTAGGAGGAGGATGATTGTTTCCATGGCTGAAGGGCAAAATAAATTTATCAGCTTAATAATATTAGTTATAAGATGCAGAGATAAGAGAAATGGGTGGGGAGCAGCAGTTCCCATCTGAGCCCTAACAGGGACTGTGGGAAAACTTCAGTGAGCAAAACCCAAGGCAGGTGAAAGTCAGTACGACTGCAACCCGTTAGAAATCCCACCTTGGGCCAAGTTCAGGGAGGTTTTGCAAACCTTTTGATGAACCTGGGCTGAGTTTTAAGCGACTCTGGCCTGAGTTAGAGAGTCAGGTGGAAGTGCTCTTGCTTGGGCTGAGTTATGCTGTCCCTCCAAACTCGAAAGTTGGTGTGATATTTAGGATGTGAGAACCTGACACAGATCCAGAGAGCAGAAGAAGATCCCTCTAGAGGTCCGTAAAACCAGGAGATCACCTGAGTCTCCTTATAGCATTATTTTGTTGAATTTGACATATTTCATAGCTACATTTAGAAGAGCTCAGTCAATTCTCATTTATGCCATTTCTCAGAAATTCTCCTTTGCACAATGTTTCCATCACATTGTTGGAGGGCAGATCTGTGTTAAATACCTGGAGCACCAACTAAATGAAACCAGGATGAAATAAATTTTCCAGGTTATAATATAACTTCTTCAGTGCGGGAAGAGTATTTCTGCTCATTCAAGCCTATCTGAAACAGCATAATTAGTGGCAATAATATTCCTCTTAAGAACAGTGCAGCTTTGTGGTGCAACCTCTGTCCTATCGCTGGGTGCGATGAACGCATGTCTCACAGCGCTGCTTTCTCCTCTTTGGTGGCATCTAAACAAAGGTGCCTCTCCAGATGTACATTTTGTGTGCAGCCCATCATTTCCAGGCAGATACTGCTGCACAAATAAAAAACTAGCAAGCGACATATATTACCCCTGGAGCTTGCACGGCTTTTATTATCTGGGCATGTGTTGCTACATGAGGTTGGCTGCTAAGGAGGTGGTCTTTTGCTCGGTTGTCTGCGAGGACAAAAGGCAGCTTGTAACAGGTCATCTGGTGGAGCAGGGAAGCTCAGACCTGCCTGTTTATTTTTTTCCAGGGAAATAATACAGAAAAAGGGTGTAGAAAATGAACTTCGACCGTGCTGTGTAAAGGTGCTCTTGTGGCTGTATCTCTTGGCCTTTGTGTGACGATATTGCTGTTTTTAGACCCAGAGAGTCTTTCTTCAGGGGTACAGGATGCAATAGATTGGGGGACACAATGAGAGCGCCTCAAATACAATGTTTTGTGACAACAAGTAGCCATCAGTGTCACAAGTTATTAGTAAATCAGCGATGCTGTGAGCCACCGGCTACCACACTACATGCCACGTGGTCTCGCAGCGAATCCCTATCACTTACTGAAAACTATCACCTAAGGGAATAAATATATGGTTAAAATACATAAAAAGATAATTAAAAAAAGACAACAGAAATCTCGAGTCTGAATTATGTTAAAATGCTCAGCCAGACTCTCAGCTGGTTTTATTTAAGGGAATTTCTGCTGAAGCCCTGCCAGGTGATGCTGGCGGTGTGTGTGTGTGGCCAGTTGCACTCAGAATATTAAGTTGGCTTTATGCATTAAAAAAAAAAAAATCTGCTTTCAGAAGAGTATGTCCTGTGAATGAAATGCTTCGCTTTAGGTTGATATGTTGTGACTTCTGAAAATTTGAAATACCTGTTATGGATCGGCTCTCACTTAGCAGAGACTGTGTTTGTCAGGCGATGATTGAAGTTGCAAATCAGTATTCTCCAAGCTGGAATTTCCAATGGGGAGGCAGATAGCTGCAAAAACATCAGTTTTAAGAATAAAATAAAATGAAACAAGCAGTAATAAAAAAAGTACTTGACAGGCAAATTTGGTGTTACACGTTCTGCATTTCTTTTCAGTCTTTCAAACTTTCTGAACACTATAATTTGTTTCTAGTGTTAGCATCACTATCATCAAAGATGTTGGACTCTATTAGCTCAGCTGTCTAAGGGATGTCTTTTTAAAAAGGAAGAGAGTGGGGGGGGAGGGAAGAAAAAAAACCCCACACCAACAAGAAGTTCAGCCACTTGAATTTAAGCATAATCGCTTTTCTTAACACGTGTCTCTCATTTGTAATCAAGGCAAAGATAGCAGGAGAAATCTCAGCCAGCTGCTCGCTTGCCCCAAGCCGGGCAGTTTTTGCATCAGTTGTGGTTTTGCTGAGGTCACTCTTTCAAGGCAGAAATGTCACATGGAATGACTTGTGCCACAGCATGGTCTGAGATTTGGGTTAAAGAAACCTGTCATTTTATGTAACAGTTCAAACATTCGTCTCAGTGGATGTTTCTTTCTACCCATCATTTTTCCTAGAGTAGGGATGTAGGGGTCCCTCTCTCCAGCTTTGTCTGTAATAATAGCTTACTCAGCCAAGAACAGAGCAGATGTAGGATGATGGGTGTAGGTAGTAACAGATGATCACCAGTTAGCTGGAGGAGAAGGGGTCTGTCCTCTTGGTCAAGGCTTTACACTGAAATAGGAGAGATTGAATTAGACCTTACCTTGGATATGACCTCCCGCCCTCAGCACGCCACTTAATTCTTCTCAGAAGGTGATGTTGGTCCTTCCCTTCTATTTTTGCATCTTAACCATGAGCGACTGGTGGCCGCTGCTGCTGTGCCAGTGTCCTGCTCCTCATCCTGAAGGTCCCAGCCATGGCTGGGAGATGTCCCCATGGCTCCAGAGTTACTGCCTCTCCTTTTGAGGGATCAACAAATGATTTCTCATCATGCCGTGGTCTTGCTTTGCCTCTTTTCTGTCTGCAGTTAGCAGCAGGATAGAAGCTTTCTCAGATGAGTTACTTATTTGAAATGTTTTATCGATTAATTATGTTGCTGAATTAATACGTAGTTCAGTTTTGCGTGTGTATTCAAACCAAAATACAGGTTGTCTTCAAAGCTGGATGGAGCACATGGTATTTTTCTGTTTGGAGAATTATAACTCTTTCAAACAGGTTTCCATGACCAATATGGAAACTAATACATGGAGTATTAATTTGCTGTGAATATGCCTCACATTTACTTGAAATTTTCTTTTTGGTATCATTCCTCATCGTATGTTCTTGCCTTGGAATATTCAGGGGAAACAAGCAACAATGGTGACACAGAATCAAATGGTGACACAGAAATGTGTGAAAATTTCAATGAATATTCCTAGGATGTATTTGCAGGGTTTCACCAACTTTGCTTATGTCTGTTGTTAGTATTTCAAAAAGTGTTTTTTTGCAGAACATGGGACAGAGAATTTTTAAAATGTTAGGATTCAAACTTTTTTTTTTCCCCTAGGTTTTGGAGCATTTGCCACTCATGTCATATATCAGCAATTATGTTCTCATTAAAGCCTCTACATAATGCTGATTGAACCCACTCCTGAAAATGAACATGACAGGAGGTGGGGATGGCTCTTTCCCATTGCTAATTCTCTACTAGGAAAAGTAAAAAAAAAAATCCTGTTTCAATCTCTCCAGTGCTACTAATGTGAGTTTCTTAACTATAATATGTGCTAGAAACATAGGTGAACCTATAAGGGAATGAAAATCACTTGTGTGGTCTCTGCTTCCACTTGTTTATGCAGTATTTGGTGAACCTGAGGTGTTTTGGGGCAGGAACTTGGAGATCCAGCATCCACTGGGTCCAGGGGGTTGTGGAAGATGCAGTTTAAGTGAGAGACAGAGTCTGCCATGGTTGATGGGAATGATGGGAACGGTCTGTAGGCAAATCCGTCCCTCGTGAAAGAATTACAGGACTTACGGTGGATTGATGCCAAGATGAATGGTTTGCTGTAGGAAAGTGTGTGGGATGAGACTGGATTTAGCCAAACAGGGGGAGCTGTGGGGTCTTTGGGGTCCATTACATTAGGAAGAAGGAGATTGTGGTGAGTACATCAAGGTGATTGCACTGGGCAATGGGGATGGATTTTCCAAAAGTGCTTGATGTTTCGCTGGCTTGCTTGTGCATACGTGGGTACACGTTTTCAGAGGCATGTTTGTTGTAAACATAGCCAGAAATAACATGTTTTGTCCCCAAGGTGAGGAACATAAACAGCCCCATAATCTAGAAATGATCATGTTCCACAAGGCTTTAGCAGCTCCATCACCTTCATCCTTGGAGAAGTTTTTTTTTTACATGTACACTTGGAAACATTCCCTCCAGTTCCCTTACCATTTGCGATGACCTTTCCCTTCCAGTGGAAGATATAAATTGTATTTTTAAATACAGAAGGGCCGCTCACCAGAGCCCAAACCTCTGGAGGAAGAGGCTCTGGTGGGAGCTCTGTGTTTTCTGCTGATATTGGGACGTGTGGCAGCGCTGGCCTTTGCGCCTCCATGGCTTGGGGACTCGTTTGAGCAGAGGGTGACCCAAGTTCCAGTTCTCTCTGCCCAACTGAGATTAGGGATATTTTTCATCATAACCCCCCCAAAGAAATACGCTGTCTGGAGAACTTCTGCCAAATATCTTAATGGCACTTGAGGCCTGGGCTAGTCAGTGGCATCAAATGAAACAAAAGCACCTTCCTGACAATAGCAGGAGCCATTCCCATTGTGAGTGAAAATCATTTTCGAACACGAAAATACACCGGCTGGGTCAAGTAATGCTTATGAAAATTTCTCCGGCGTTAATTTGATATGCTTGGCGAAGGAACTTTAATTTAATGGGACTCAGCTGAAAAGAACCAATCAAGGAACAGTGGAAAAGCTGAATGCCCAACATATAAATACCTGCAGTTCGCACCAAACAATGCCATTGTTGGGCTGTAATCAGGAGAGGGCTTCAAACAATGCCCGGCCACAGGTAGATGACTAATGTCTAGCATCTGTCTGGGGACATAAATTACTGTTTACTAATCTGGTGCTCTCCCAGTCGTCCTCAAAAGACTCCTCGAAGCGGTACACTAACGCCAGGTGCTTTTTTGCAATAAGTAAATGTTCTGTTTGTGATACAAGTTGCTGGATGCAGAACTCAAGTTGGCTGTAGCTGCGGTTCGCTCGGGTGATCTTGACCTGATCTTGAAGGGTTTGGAAGGCTGATCCATTCATTCCTATTCCAGGCATACACAGATTAGGCTGCTGTTGAAACAACTCGCACCTTTGAAAATAGTAGCAAAACTGCAATCGGCTTTGCATGTGTCTTAAGTTTTCAGCCCGGCAGATGATCCTGGCCTTTGTGCCCTTCCTTTGCTGTCTTCCCCGAGGAGTGCAACTGTTCTGGTCAGCCCCCAGGCACTCTCTTCAGCTGGTAAATTCAGTAGCTGGAGGTTTCAGGCATGGCTTCTTCTCGATCTCTGACTTGGTTTCACTGCAGAGTTTCAGTATGAGATGACCTGACAAATTGTCTTGTGTGTGGGCTTCAAGTGCAGTTTATCTTGGTTCAGCGTTTACTTTCTTTTTCAGATTTTGAAAAAAGTCTCAGAAAAAAAGGAGTTTGGTCGCTTTGAAATAGTCACTTCTGGTGTCTCCTTCCAGATGTTGGGTGATAACGGATGAGGCACTGGTGCAAGTGGAGCTGTGCTGGTGGGTGTCAGCCGGGGCATCTGGGTTCGTATACATCCCTGTACGTCCGTGCAGATGTACCTGTCCCTATACATATGTGTGTGTGTTCGTCTGCGCTCAGCTCTGGGTGTCTGTACTTAGCTGATGAGTTCTAGTTAAGGGGTTGTTAATTTTCATGTTGGTGGATGCATCTCTGGTGCTGCTGAGCTGGCAGTACTGGTGTGTTGGGGAGCGGGGTGCAGCCTACACGTGTGGGCGTCCCTTTGTTGTGCCTCTCACCAACCATGAAGGTCAGTGTCTCAGTAGGGTAGCACCTGAACTGCACTTAGATTTGGAAAGCTAAAAATACAGTTGTCCCACTAAAGTGGGTCTGAATGGGGCTGTCTGGTGAGTGTTCACATAGAAGTGAGACCAGCTGTCAATCCCCTGCATCTGCTAATATAGACAAGTATGCATTAATTTGTGTACATATAGAGCCGTTATACATACCCATTACATGCACGTGTGTACGCGCACATTCACCTAATGCCGATCATATGTTGCTGCAAGGAAATGGATGTTACAGGGGAAAATTCCCAAGTTTTGCTGCTTTGGCCAGTGATGTTCTCCACCTGAGCCAGTGAGCAGGTTGATTCTTGCTGCATGAATCAATAAGGCGCAGGTTGGCACATCCCTCTCCCTCTCTATCACCAGCAGTGTCTGCGCAGTGACCTTTCATAATTAAAAAACTGGACAGTTTCCTTGTGCCCATTAACACGGTGCTGCATAAATCTGTCCGGTGGCCTCCAACTTGTCCAGCTCCACCTCACAAATGGCTTTGGCTTTCTTTGAGACTTGGTCATTGTGTGTAGCAGAATGATGATCCCAGGTGCCCACTGAAGATTCTGCTCTTTTTTTTTCTGTTATGAGTGAAAAAGAGAGCGCTCGGGTGTCAAGGGTTTCCCTTCAATGTGTCCGGGACTTCACAAGCAAGGATGTCTCATGCATTCAATAGACCTGACGGACTGTTGGAAAGGGATTTGGGCTCCAAACTGGAAGGTTCTGATAAACTTCCATGGACTATTGGCCAACCCCCTTTCAAAAAAGGGGATGTGAGTAAGCACCTGCATTCGATTTGCTGGCAAAAGTGCTTTTTGCCATATTCCTGCTGTGAAAGTGCACCTCGCCTAGGAGAGCTTGGCCGTGGTTGCTGATGCTACAGGCTTGAGCGAGGTGGATGCCCAGACCAGGGTGTCTTAGGGCACGAGCCGGGGGACTTCTCTGCAGAACTGTCGATGCAATTGCAATGGGAGTCGCTGAAGGCGAGCCCCAGCATGGTAATTACTTACTTGCATATTTACAAGCCACACGGCAAGGGCGTGCTGGGCAGGCTGCCTATGCCGGCTGCGTATGGAACGCAGGCGGCCACCAAACGCCATCCCCTGCCGTCCATCGAGCTCCCCGGGGCATTAAAACTATACGTCTTGGCTTAAGACTACAGCGGCACGTACGGGTCCCGTCCTTCACGTGGGCTGTGTTACACTGACAAAGAAAAAGGCTTTCGGTATCATCTCTGCCAGGCTGACCTTTAGAGTGTTTGCTTTTCAATCAGCTTTAAGAAGGCGAGCTTGAACTCCCTGGTGTGAGCGAGTTCAGCGCCGCGGTGCTCTCGCCCAAACATTTGCCAAGATAACGCCCGAAGTGACAAACAAACAGGAGTTTGTTTTTACAGGTGTAAAATCAACAGATCAAATGCTGACCCCGGCCGTGGTCGTGAAGCCGGCCCGCGTTGTGTTTGAAGAATACCACTGCATCATTTACACTTGCAAACCCTTTGTAATCTTAATCTCTTTGTTGCTTTTATGTTATACTGGCCCCCCAAGGTTAAAGAAAGAGATTTAGACCTTAAACACAAATCCAGCCTTCAAGCTCTGGAATTATCTTTGCCTTTAAATGCAACTGATCAATGCCCATTTCTTTTGAAAATAAAACCCTTTTGAACCTTGAAAGCCTTCCACTGTTGAGCTATGTCTAAGTGCCACATGGGGAAATGGGCAGAAAAAAGCCCATTTTTCCCTTAGTGCTTGCATTAGAGGTCCTAAAGTTCAGTCCAACGCAATCAATTTAATTGGCGCTAGCTCTAGTGACAAATTATACTGGTTTACACTCAAGTGTAGCACAGATTCCTCAAACGCTGGGAAAGAAGGGAGATA
Source organism: Caloenas nicobarica (assembly GCF_036013445.1). Classification (NCBI taxonomy): domain Eukaryota; kingdom Metazoa; phylum Chordata; class Aves; order Columbiformes; family Columbidae; genus Caloenas; species Caloenas nicobarica. Next base: position 119,115,557 of record NC_088247.1, read on the forward strand.
CACTTCTTGGTCTCTACTTAAAGAGGGCAACAGTATTGGAAAAGGAGCACATTTAATTTATCACTGTCAGAGCAGGTGCAAAGTTTAATTCTAACTAAAAGCATTAAACAATTAACCCAGACAGTCAGGCCCTTCTGAAAATGCTCAGTTGCAGGGAACACATGGACCAGATTACCAATGGAAAAAGTCGTGGCTTCTCTTTTATTTAAATGAATATCTTCTACCACTTAAAAAAAAAAAAAAAAAAAAGGAGAGAGAGAAGATAGAAATAAAAAGGGAAAGAACTTTATAGCCCTCTGATAACTACTGAATAAAATCCAGGATAGGAAACTCCACCAAATAGCTGGCTTTTAAGTAACTCATTGATCTTTGATACTCTGTGAATTAGGGAATCTATGCTTTATAACCTGCCCATATCAGCTCTCTGTAATGCATGTGCTTTTCAAAGTGCCTGGCTACTATTTTCTTCGGCAAGGTGATGCACTCCTTGGGCTGGATTTTATCCCTTTGACAAGTTGAAGAAATGTGAAGACTCTTTGCAAATTGGCACATCTTGGCCGGAAGAATTCACAATCTGAGGTTTTGATTTCAAATAGGAGATTCCTCCAAATTGGGATTGAAGAAAGCCAGTAAATCTGTGCTTTAATCCTTCTTTAATTAGCAAAGTGAGGTCCCACTGCTATAGGAGACGTTGCTTGTGTTTAAACATGTCATATGCTTTGGCAGGTAAAAATGTTGTGTTGGATGAGGAGTGTAGAGGTGGTGCAGAATTAGGGGCTAAAAAGCATGTTCTGTTCTGGAGGACAGCTACAGAGTAACTCTTCTAGGTGGCAAATCTGAGTTAGTTTTGAATCTGTGGATTATGCATTTATTAAAAAAATCCGTCTTTTCATGATTTTAAGAGTAGGAACCCTTCAAGACTGATCAAGTGTCTTGTGCAAAAGCAGCTCACCTGTATGCTGAAGACGCGAACTCTACTGAAGAGTTAATGGGGGAAGAGCCTGAATCCATCCACGGTGTCTCCAGGCATCCTCGCCCTATTCTAGAAGTGGGCAAAAATTCCTATCATTTCTGGTGTGTTTCATGTTAGTCAAAATTTGAATAGCTGAGGCAATTTAGAAGTCTATCCTTTCTTCCTGAACCTTTATAAAATATGTGTCTGTGGCGGATAAATCGTTTCATTATATTCTATTATTTTGTGGATAACGTGCTGGCGATATCAAAACAATGAGAATAATAATATTGTTCCCACTCCAGTGCCATCAGCAGATTCCCTCCCTCTCACCGTCATTTCAGCATCATTACCATGTCTCATTGCTTAGACCTCAGGTAGCCAATTTTGAAGCAATTCATCCTCGCAAGAAATGCCAAATGCCCGTGTCAGGCATTCAGGCTGCATTTTTCAAACTCCCAGGTACAAATCCATGCAGGCTGAAGGGTTTGGTTCCTTATGATATTGTGTAACTAGAGTCAATGTGCTTCAAATATATTAGTAATACAACTTCCCTTATATTCAAGACCTGCCAAACATACTATTGAGCAAAGGCTCATTTTCAGACACATGAGAACAGCGCAAATGGCTTGAAATTAGGTGGGATCTTTGCTTACACATCTGTGAATGGGAATTTAACTCTGCAATTTATAGAGAACTTATCCCCAGAGACCTGGAGCAGCGCAGAAATGAGATGCATGTGATTTTGGTGGACTTGGCGGCTCCTGCCGCGTGTCTGCGTCCCTCGGCGGTTTGGGCATGGCGTGTTCAACAGAAACCGCTCGGAGGATCCCAGGGGTCCTCTCTCAAAAAGCAGAAAAGCAGGGGAAAATCATTGAATTTACACGTCTTCCTCTGCAGCCGGTGCCTGGTAGCGGGGTGTTGGGCTCTCTTGGGTATGAAACGCCTGTGCCCCGTCAGAGGAGGCTCTGCACATTTGTAACATCTCCTGTTCTCAGATAGAAACCTGTGCGAGAGGCTGGTGGGTCTCAGAGAAGATGTAGCAGTGGCTGGAGGAAAGGCAGAGCTCAGGAGGTCCCAGCCCAAGGTTCTGAGATGCGTCAACAATTTCATCTTGCTCTGGGTCTTGAGGTGGCCTCATGAGTGTTTGGTTTTTTGGTTTTTTTCTTTTCTTTTTTTTTTAACATGTTTTCTTGGAGAAGCTGGCTGGAAATCTCACGGGAAGAGATTTGCTTGGCAAAATCTATCCAATTATTTCTGTTTTTAGCTCATTTCTGGGTTGGAAGTAGCACCAGACCAGCAGCCACCAGAGCAGTGCGCCCTCAGGTAGGAGGTTTTTTGGGCAGGGGATCCTCGTGTTCTTCAAACTTTGGCTGCCCAGCTCACTCACAGGACTTTATGATGTGAAACCCAAAGCCCCTCGATGGCCAGGGAGGTCTTCCCCATGTCTCCATTTGGATTTTTGTGAGGTGGTGGGTGAGACTGGGACCAGTTTGGGCGCGAGTGCCTCCCACACTGGGAGCTGCTGAGTGTGCGGCGATGGCTGGGGGATCCAGGGAGAAGGAAGCAGAAGGAAACACAAGGACATACGGGGAAACTTTGCTGAGATATTCTCATATCTCTTCCTTTCTTCCTTCCAGAGATTTTTTTAAATTGTTTTTATCCCTTAAAGTGTAAACCGTTTATTACAAATACCAACACGAATTTCCTTGCAGCAGGATAAACACTCAGCTGTTCCACTTACTGGAGTGCTGCAACATAAACAAACACAAACCCCATGATTTTTGCAGCGAATTCTTCCTCTGGTAGGGAGTAGCATTTCTGCGTTGTAATCAAGCCAGTGTTTACGCCTGCATCCGAACGACGCAATCGGAATGACAGGATTCCACATGTACTTTTATGTAGCGGAGAGATAAGGCGCCGGGAGGCAGAGGAAGGGAATACAAATGATCCGCTCGATAACGGCACCAGCTTTTTCTTTGTGTTTTGGGGGTGTAGGAGTGAGGGGCAAGACCCCAAAAAATCCCTGGCTGTATCCTCATCCAAACCGTGAGACTTCTGCTCTTGCCTCCTTTGGTCTCCCCAAGGGACAGACTGAACGCGAATGAGTCCAGCGGTGCTTTCCCCAAACCGAAAAGATGAAAAAAGGCATAGGCATGGTACACCGGTTATTTTATATCCATTTTGTGTGTTGGCCTGTCTGGGACTTCTTTTTAAGGTTTTCCTTGCAGTTGTGAGAATGAGCAACCGTTACAATTATAAACTTGAAAGTCCTTCTAGTCGTAGGACTCTGGGAGCTGTGACTTTTAAGAAAAGCACCAAATTTCCAAGCCTTAGCTTCAAAATATAACAGCTGCTACAATCCAGTCCCCAGAATTGATGCTTATTCCTTCCTTCTTTGCTACTACCAGTGTCTGGAAATGGGATGGATCGGGGAGAGCAGAGATTCCAATTTAAAAGTAGCACTAAGATGCCAAGAAGAAGGTTCTCCAGCTCCCATCACGGTTCTGCTGGAGCATCAAGCATGATGTGGTCCATAGCACGCGTGCCCTACAGTAGCTCTGGTGTGCTTGTTATCTGTCTTTTCAATTAAACCACCTGGATTTGTTCTGGCTACAATACTGGAAGATTTGTTACGTGTTATAGTGTTAAAATATAAATGTCTAAAGCTTTTGACTCTCAGTCATAACATAATAGTAGTAGCCAACTAATTTGGCTCAAGAGGGAAAGTAATAGTAGAATAACAGTCAAAATATTTTTGCTCTCTATACATTACAATGTAATCTAAAAATTGAGTTTAATAAACTGGAAAACCCCCTCACCTTAAACTATATCGAAATTAAAGTTTTTGACAATATCCCAAACAAATATTTTGAGGAGGTCAAATCCAAACTTTTTTTTTTTTTTTCCTATGGGAGCCTCTCAAGCTCAGTTTCGTGTGGAAATGCGGAATTTCCCTTGTAGCAGGAGTCCTTTACTGCCGTCAGTCAGACAACATGGGATGTTCCCTTCAGCCCTATAGTTGTGAGATCCCATTTTCAGTGGATTATGCCATTACCCTTGGCAGCAGCACGAGGCGATGAACTCTGCGGGCTGGACTGCACCTTGCCTTTTATCAAATATAGCCTTTTATATCAGTTTTACTTGTATCACTTTTCAGTTGGTTGAAACATCTGCTTGAGTTGGTGCTGTGGGAATGTGGGTACAAACCCTCCGTGATGGGTTCTGTGTCCCCTTGGGGAAGGTTTTTGGATCCCCAGCTGAGGCTGCTGCCCCTCAATCCCCACCGTGCCGGGCAGAACTGAACCTCTTCCTTGTCCAAATACTCGTTTCGAAGCATTTTTGAAGGGACGTGGATGTTGGAGACATCTTAAAGCCCCTTACAGAAACAGGAATTTTTTGGTGAAATGCACGCACCACAAGGCTCCAGCTTGGGCTGTTTCCCCAGAAAAAGTGGGTTTATCTTAAAGAAGCAAGTTTTTCATCTCGGTGAATAAGGTTTCATTGCAAAACCACGCTCCTACTCTTGGTGTTTGGGATACTGAACACAGCAGGGGAAAGGCTGAGAAGTTTTCTGTATAATAATAATAATCATAATCTTCCTAAATCTGTGAAAGGAGCAGCAGAGAATGAACCGGTCAGTGTAAATGTGAGATGCTCTCCAACGAGCTTTCGCCAATTCAGGCCACGAGTAGAGAAAATATTTAAGCGTGTCCTAAAGTTCAGTGGTATTTGAATTCATACACGTAAAGTAAAGCAGTTGCTTCAGGGTTTCCTTTAAAATGGGTGTTATGGGGAGCTGGGGTCTCGGTGACTCACCGGGGTGGGATCAGGTCCAGCTCTACTCACTCCATGACAGCAAAACAGGTTTCCTGGTGCAAAACCCCCCAAATTTACCTTCCCGGGGAAACGTCTCACAGGCAAAATCCATCCCCAATGTGAGTTTGCAATCGGAGAAAATGAGGTTCCTCGGTGCCAAGCCTGGATGTGTCCCTGGCCTTTTGTTTCAAGTCTCTGTTTGGCTTTCTCTGAAGAAGCCGGAGTGAAAAGGAAAAGCTGCTCGTAAAGGCGAGCGTGCTAATTCTGGCGAAGTGCGGCAGGGTTTTTGTTGATACGCTCTTTAAAAGCATGATCTGTTTTCTGCTTCTAGTTAAAGAGGGTAGTGGCAGTCTTTAGTGGCTGTGTCAATGCAGCCCGTGTTATTATGTACAGATGTGCCAGCTGCAAGTAGGCATTATCTCTTTGATAGTGCGAAGCACTTTACAGTGGGTCAGAGAAGTGCAGCTCTCAACCAATAGATCTAATTGCAATCCTTTTATGTTCTCGATGATTGCAGGTTTCTCCAGCACTATAAACAAATAGTAATCAACTAAACCTGTTACCTCTGAGCAGCGATGTCACGATATGAAATATTAACTGTTCCAAATACAGTAATGATGGTTTAAAACTGTATTTGTTCTTGAAGGTAAAAAATAAGGAAAAAAATCAGAAGCGCTAGCACTGGCAGCATGAAGAGCCCTCTGGCTCTCTTTCATCTAATGAAAAATTGTGTCTGTATACGACATGTTTTATGTGGTCAAATACAGTGTAAATATTGTGTACATCTTTTGCTATAGCAACAACATATTAACAGTACCACAAATAATCTCTGCCTCCGAATCTACATTTTTATGACACCGTTATGCTAATACAAGACAAACTTGTATTTTGCTGCGCGTCTAATCCCCCCCAAATTAATCCATTTGTATTCCTATAATCCAGCCAACTCTTTTCTCACCTCAAGAAATATTAGGCACAGGCCCCGAACGTGCGGCTGATGAGATGGAGCAGAGCTGAAAGCAGAGAGGGGTGTGATTTTCCCCATTTTTTTTGCTATCTCAGGAAAATTCTGGTGGAAGTTCTTTTGGAGTGTTTGGTTTACTGGGATTTTGGAGAGGGCCAAGAGAGGAGTTATTTGGGGAGCAGCCTTTCTAGGTGCTTAAACCGAGATGTTTCTACTCTGTATTACCATGCTTGCAGAACACTGGCTAGTTTTGCGTTTTGGTCAAGTCTGGTTGGGAAACGGGCCCCGTGGGCCAGATCCTGCCCATGCCATTGATGTGTCTGGACCAAGGCTTGGGCTGGCTCATGGTGATTCTCCACTGGCCCAACCCCAACATGTACCTGAGTTACTTGAACAATTTTTTTTTAGTGTAGATGGCTGAGTTTGAAGGCTTGTGCATCAGCATGATGTAACTTACTGGTGTGGGTAGAGAGGGAGGTTCAGGGAGGCGATGGTACTTGGATGCACGTGAGATGTCCATGGGTTAGATATCAGCTCCTCAGATGCTGAAGGAGCCCCTGGAAACAGCCTGAGCATCTTGAAGCATCGAAATGGGACTTTCCACATAAATTGATCATGAAGAAGAGTTTATTAAATTTTTCACAGTTTGGGATTCAATCAAATCTGATCGATGCAGCTCTCATGCAAGGTGAACTTGTTGGTCGCCTCCACTGCAGGGTAAAAAATACCGAAGAGAAGCTGGGGCTGTACGTGCGGCGCGCGTTTCCGCCTGCTCTCGTGCTGATGCAAGGCAAAGTAATTAGCTTGAACGCTGGGGCTGCTCATTGTTACTCATTTAGAGGCATAAATAACCCAAGCGACGCCTTCCCACCACCACCCGCATCTGTCCGGCTCCCCTTTTGTCTGGGGGGATCCTGGGCTGACCCCCCGGTGCCCGGCCGAAGGGGGTCAGTGTTAGGCTGAGCTTTGCGCCTTCCCGTGCCCCCAGCTCCCGCTCACCCGGGGAGCGGGAGATGGAGACTGGGAATTAAAATGTCTTTAAAAAGAAAATAAGCTTTTGTATCAGCCAGCTGGCGAAAGGATAAAGGACTGTGCTCACAAGATGCAATCAAAATTCAACAGTGTTTTATTAAACATGTAATATTATCAAACTAAACAAAAGAGCCCTCAATGGCTGGTAATACAATGTGATACATTTTTTTTTTTCATAGTGTCATTCATACAAAAGTATCATTGAACATTCGGCTCCCAGTTACGAGCTGCACATGCAAATACCAGTACGCGTTGTGGGCTCGACAACGAAACGTGGCGCGTTCTGCAGGTAGATCGCAGATCGTTCTGTTGCTTTTCCAGATACCTCCTGCCAATGCGCAAGGAAAATAGGTGGTTATAGAATTAACCGGCCAAAGGGGCCAAGTTTAACTGTCTGTTAAGGACCTTGATCTGTAAATGGTTTATTGCATTTATTCCTCCAAGACAGCCCTGTTTGTTGACTTCTGTCCTGGTGCCTCCCCAAGCAAGGGCTGCAGATCAGCAGCTGATTTTGCTCCTTCTGTTGATTTTTATATTTTGCTCTTGGTTTGCTTTTCTAGCGCCTAATAAAAGCTGGTTAATAGCAGATAAAATGCTGTGAACAAAACCGCATTGATGCATTGTTTTGATACGCTTCTCTACTTTCATATTTAATTTTGCACCAGTAAAAAGACAAAGACTCCGAGCGAAGTTGTGGAGCTTGGATTGGGCTGGGGGGTTGCGGCCACAAACCCACGTATACCTGAAGGGTTTTGGAGACTCCTGTGGCACCGGGGAGCCCAGCGTGGTGGAAGGAGGGCGCTGGAACCAGGCTCTGGGTGCTGGTGAGGTGGTCACACCGCGGTGTCCACACTGCGAGGCTGTGGGACGTGATCTGGTAGGGCCAGCACTTCTGTCCCATGCTCTTAATCCCACCTTGAATTAGGTGTAAAGGGCAGTTTCAAGTGCACAGCAATAGTGAATCGAGCCCTCCAATCAGTTATAATTATCTCCAAAGAACGATCAACAATTAAATTGCGTTATTAACTCATGATCTCACTGGAAATATGTGCTGCCTTGCTTTTAAGTACCTGAGGTATAGCTCTTCCCTTGACTATATTTACTCGGTGAATCTTGGTCCCATAAGGGACTGGCAACCGAACAATCTTTCAATTAAAAAGAGAGGGGAGAAGTGTGCCTGACCTCCATCAGCTCAGCAAAGCAACTTGGTTTAAAGGTGTTTGTGAAGAGCAGCCCGGGAGCAACTCGGCTGCAAAATCTTTTCTTCCCTGAAGAACCCCAAAGGCAGAGTAGCACAGAGGAAAAAAAAAAAAAATCTCTAAGACCACCTAACCTTGTAACATACAGTTTTTGCTAAAAATATATATTAATAATATATTATTGAGCGGGCATAGATGAAGAAGGCCAGGGAAAGCGTAAGCAATAAGAGTGTGAGCAAGGTCAGTGTTCCTTGCCCGAGGACAGCACAATCAATAAGATCTGGTCAATACCTGCTTTATTACTACACTACCACTCCGAGCAAAATCGTTTTTAAATTAAGAATATATTTTGCAAAACTGAATTAACGATATTGAATATTTTGCTCTTTGATATGACTAGCCTTCAAAATCAAATTATTAAATATGGAAAAAAGCATATTGGTTCAGCTAAGGATTTTTTTTTTTTGTCCCTGGAAAGGAAGTGGATGGGTTGTGATTCCCGCTTGCACCTGGGCATTAAATTGTGACGGGTCCTTCCCCTGAATGGCAAAATGCAAAGATATTTGGTTTTCTTTCCAAAAGACACCTTTTTGCTTTGGAGATGAGATGCTGATGGAGAAAGCTGAGTGTGCGAAATGGAGACCAGCAGTAAACTTCTGCAGAAATTCAGATTCTTGGCTCTCTCCGGTTTGGTGTGTGGAGGATCCAGCCCACCCTAAAAATGCTCGTTTTTTGTGAGCCATCCCCACCTTTTCTCCTGCCCTCCCAGGCTTCCCAGCCGATGCGCTCGGTGCGTATATTGATGGTGTTAATTTGGAGCTGCCGGGAAGGCGCTGGAGGCAGGTCGCTCAGCCAGGCAATATCAAAGGGCGAGACAGGAGCCGTCCCTGCTCCCCGAGGCAGCTCTGCTGGATCCTGCCAGCTCCCCCCGCCTTGTGCTCAAAAGTTTAGAGCCTCAAGTAACTCAAGGAAATCTCGTTTCGTTGCGTTAAAATGATTACATGGGTTTAAGCTGGCCATTTATCACGCTGAATTTTGTTTCCTTTGGAGGGAAGGGAAGAGAAGCTCTTTTATTTAGCTGTATCGGTATTTGGAAGGCTTAGCTTTGGTGGCCTCGGTGCGGGCTTTGCGAGGAGATTGTCTTCCTGAAACGGCCGGTCGGTCACGCGATGGAAACCGCGGTGGTATGAGAGGAAGGGTGGTGGGTGCCCCATGTGAAGCCACTGGCTTTGGAGCTTCAGTTGGCACTGTTTGGGCTGGGAATCTCAATCTAGTGTCCAGACGCGTGGCTCGAGCCCAGGAGGGTGGTGGGGGCATTTCTTCATGAAGGAGAACGTTGGTTGTAGCCGATTGCCACCCCCTTCTCCTGTAGCAGGGTCTCGGAGATGATGCTTCTCTCCTGCCACCCTCCCCAGATCCCTCCAGCATCCCGCTGGCGTTTGCTGCGCGCTCGCTTGTTGGCATTTGTTTTGTAACAGTTATCAGCCTCTGGTTTCAGGTGGGACATGAGAGATGGTGATCTCTGAAATCAAGAGATATTGAAGAGGCTCAGGCCTTTAGGGCTGGGTTATTTTCTTAAAGTTTCACTCTTTTATTGTTTGCTGCTTGATCCCTTCACCTAATCCTTCTCAAATCATCAGATACAATTCACCCAGGGCAGGTGGGGAGGTTTCTCAGTAAAATGTGTCCTGGTTGTTTGAGCACCAAGGGGTAGCTGGATGCTCGGGTTAAAAAAAAAAATCTCCCTTGCAGATTTGGAGGAGTGGGTGGAGGATCCCTTAAAGTCATGCATTAAATCCTTGGTCTTGGGATGGTTTAATTATTAATATACCTGCTTCAAGGGTCTTTGTAGAGAGAGCCAATACATCTGGTTTTTGCTTTTGTTCTTTTTTCTTATATAAATACGTTGGACATGCAGCAAGTGTGTGTTAAAACAAGTCCTAATGGCATCTTTATTGGCAGTACAGGGGAAGCCAACAAATTAACTAATTCAGAGGAAAAAATCTTTATCCTCTTCTCACTTTGCCTCCAGTGCACTCCCTTTGGAAAAATGAAAAACTTTAATCCAGGGTGATCTCTGACATCCCTGACCCAAGTGTTATGTTGGGACAAAGTTCATCTCTTTACCGCTCGATCTTTAGCGTGCTCAGGGGTTCCCCGGCACGTGGGCTGTGTCGGAGGGGATGGACGGCTCATCCAGCCCTCCGTCCCTCCTGCTTCAGAAAGCGAATGTAATAACCTTGGAAAGACAACTTGACCTCGCTAGGTATATTTAAAGGAAGATATCGGAGCTTGAACGGAGATTTGATGGGAGATCAAGACAGCTGAACCCTTGGAACAGAGGGAGAGGAAGGGGAAGTGTTATACAAAACCAGTTTATGGTAAAAACTAAAAGGAGGGAGTTGTGAAATGCCTGGTTTTTGTTGGGTCAGTGCCACTGGCTCTGCCACGCTGCCTTCAGCACGTGTCTGCTGGCCTTGGCCGTCGCGTTCCAGCCCCAACGAGGCTCTGCCCCTGCGTGATCTGCACAGAAAAGCTCCTGCAAGCACCGGGAGGGCAGAGAGGGAGAACCCTAAGACTTTAAATAAACTTGATGCTAAGTCAAAACCCAAACAAAACGAGGCGGGGGAAGAGGGAGATAAGCAAATAGCCTTGTTCACCCTTACATATATATTATACCTGGCAGCTAATGGCAGCAGCAAACTAGTTAGTGCACAGAGTGAAAAAAACCCCCATATATCCCTTCTCAAAACACTTGACCCGCTGGTAGGTGGTTGAGGGCAGCCGCCTGCCCGGGGGGAAGATTTCCCCCCGCGCTCCCCATGTTGTTCTATTCTTTCTGTGCACGCATCTGCATGTCTGGGAAAGGTCTGGGCAAAAACCGATGAGTGGCACAAAGAACCTGCTTTTTCTGCAGGCATCCTTGAGCTGGCGGGGAGGGCACGCCGCCGCGCTCGCCTGCCAGGACACCTGCGATCTTTAAGGCTCAATTAGTCTTTTCAGAAGGATGACGTCGGAGGGAGAGAAACTTGACCTTCTGGGGCTGGTAGGAAAAAAAAAAAAAAAAAAATCAAATTCTTCCCTTCCATTGGCTTTGGTTGAAGCTGGGGGGAGGTGGCCTCCCCCGCGGTGTGGGGCAGAGGGCTCTGCTGATGGAGCCGACCCGTCATGTTTGCGAGTCGGCGCAGGTGCGAGCGGTGAGTGAGCAGGTGTTTGTGCAGAGGCGACCTCGAGTCGCTGACCTGCCCTTTCCTCCTGACTCGTCTTTTCTCAGAAAAAGGGCTGGTTTCGGGCTCTGGCGTGCCTGGCAAGCTCTCTCCGCATGTAAAAATAATGTTATTTAGAGACCCCTGTTAAGCGTTTCTCTTGCAAGATGCTTTTTGATAATTTACCTGGGAGAGATGCAGAGGGGATGCTGCCTGAGCTGTTTTGAAAGTGTTTGGTTCTGCTGAGATTTTGCATCCGTAAAGAGAGTTTGCTCCTTTAAAGAGGTGAAAACGAGCTACTTTGTGTTTGGAAAAAGGCACAGTTGGTGCATGTTTTATCTGGGGAGGAGTCTGGGTCTGTTTGTGAGCAGGCTAATACAAACCCATTTGGAACAGAGGGACGTGCTGGGTGAGCTGTTGGGCCCTCTTAGGCGAGGCTTCCTGGGAAACTTAAGCGTATTGTAGTTTTCTATTAATGTTAATAACCTCTTAATCACAGTGGGGAATCAACATTTCCCACCACATACATGTGTCCAGGTGTACATGTGTGTATCACGCAGATTTCCCAGGCTACTGGTCTGGTCTATCTTAAACCTCACCTGGCAGTTTAACTCCTGCTTAATTTTGTGTGTCCGAGAACTAAGGCTTGTGCTTACTTGAGGAGTAGAGACGGATATTTTATGGGGGAAGCTCAGAGCAACGCTGCCAGCATCGCTTTGTGCTTCGTGTCCCACTCTGCCTGTCCGATTGTCCTCATTTTACACATGGGCAAACTGAGGAGTGGGCAGGAGGAGGGCAAGGGGACACCCACACTTTATCAGGGAGCCAGCGAGGGCAGGGGGAGACATTCCCAAAACCTCCCGCGTTGCGTTCATGTCATCTCTCTGACTTTTGTAGGTGTGAACTCTGCCGTGTGCCCCGAATGCCGACAGAGGGATCAGAAACAAAGGCAAAAGCTGAGCAGAGAGACGCGGAGTTGCAAAGAGGCTTCTGGTGAGTTACCGCAGCGTGAGCTCTCGCGTTAATTAACATCTTTGTTAATGAGCTGGGATAAGGAAAAAGACTTGCAGATGATATCAAACGGGGAGGAGCTGCAAATATGGAATGATACAGGGAGAACTGAAAGATGAGAAACATGAGTTAAATGACAATAAGAGATTTAACGTGGAAAAATCTCACAGCCACTAGAATATAGTTGGAGCCTCCAGTGAAGCCTTGAGATCTTCCTGGGGTGATGGGAGTTTGCACGGAGATTTGGCAGCAAAAAAAGGGCCCAAACATGTTGAGACTCTGTGCGGATGGTGTTGGGAGCTGAAGGGGCTGGTTGATGAAGAAAATATGTGGGCGCAGCGTGACTGGGGAGTGCAAAGAGGGAAAGAAACTGAGGGTAAATTATAGAGAACTGGATGAAATTACCGAATATTGAAAAGAAAATGCCCTGATGGAGGGATGCCTGAGGTTGCTGAGTTGTTGCTGGGATGAAGTGGTGGAGGTTCCCGTGCTTTGTACACTCTCAGATTTGAAGCTCAGGAGGGACGCTTTGATCAGCTGGCCTGACTTTGTGTGTGGGCCATAGGGTTTCATCCATTTACTCTTGAACTGAGCCCAATGACTTGAGTTGGACTAAACTGTAACTGGAGGACATTTAAAACCAGACTGGGTGATCTACTGAGAAATGAATTGTAGGGTAACAGCCCCGAGTCGGCAGGGAGGTGAGTTAGGTGATCTCAGGAGTCTTTTCAGACTCTGTCTTTGCAAGACAGAATAAAATGTGAATGTGGAGGTTGAATGGTGGCATCTAAACCCACACGGGACCAACCCTCTGGTACCATGGGCTCTGTCAGCTCCAAATGGACCTGAAGACCAAGACGTGTGTAGTGTGGAGCAGTTGAGGTTTATACTTTGCTTGGAGGGAGAGCACTGCTCAGTACCTGTGTCTATCTGCCAAATTGTAAAACTTATCTGTAATAACGTGGTGCGTGGACATCTGCATCGGGCAGTGCCAGGAGAAAGACTCTTTGTATGAGCACGTTCGAGGTGTGTGTACGAGTACGGACGGTGGGAAGGATCGCAGAGGGAGTCTGGGGAAAGTTTGAGCTGCATTATCATGCCTGTCAGCGCACAGAGAGACTTAGCTTCAAAATCCCACTGCTAAACAAGTGTATCTCTGCCTGAATGAGTTGCAGCTTGCTTTTCTTTCTGTCTTCGAAGAGTTGTTCTGTGGGTGATGCTGAGTTACAGTGCGTTACCCTCCACAGACAAAGGGAAGGGAAGAGATTAAGGGGGAAAAACACCCCACAAACCAAAATATTCTAAATAAACCTTAATTGGAGCAAATTAGCAACGAGGACATTTTTTGTACACGTGTGAGCACGCTGGCACACATGTACATAGATGTTCTGGGGACAAGAAAGGGTCAGGTCTGGACTCTGAAAAAGAGTTTTCCACTGATTCCTAATGACTTAAGACAGATCCAAGCAACACCAGCTGGAACCAGACAACTTTGGCTCCAGAATTAGTGTAGATAATTTATCAGAGCAGTGCTTGAATAATAAGAATATCACCGCTTTATTATATCAGCCAGTGTCATAACCAGACAGAAAAAGTTCAGTATTAACAAGAGGAGCTGCCTCGAGTAAGCGCGTGTGTGAGAGAGACCATTTCATTTTTAAAGTCTGTGTGTACTAAAATGTCAGTGTCTTGACCTCAGGGAAAGGAGTTTGTTAAAAGAAAATACAAATACAAAGTAAATAGTCTCTCCGAAAGGTTTATTTAATCTGTTTCTCTTCCTGTCCTGACTTTTCTTAATGTATTTAAAACTTAATATTTACTCTAGCAAAACAAAAATCTATAAAATAGTTTTTGTAGGCTCCTAAATAGGTAGTAGCAGCTCAGCCGGAGCCAGCCAGTAAGTGCTGCGAAATATGCATTGTAGAGACATTTGAAGTTGTCCCCAGTGGACAATTTGCACCGTTCAGTGTTAAAAGGCTCTATTTCAGTGCCGCAGAAAGCCCCCCAGACCCCCTGACTACGCAAGGCGAGTTTACAGATGATGGACTCTGCTCAGCCGCCTCCTCGTTCCATGGCTCAAATGGCTGGCAGGGTTAAAATTCTCGGGAAAACCTTGCAAGATTTTATGGCAGAAGGGAAAATAAATTTTTTTTTGAAGGCTAAATATTACTGGCTTGGCCAAGCGGAGAGTCAGGGAGCCTTGGCTGGGGGTGGCTGTGTCTGCCAGAGGGAGGGAGGTTTGGAAATGCGGATTTCTACCAAATATTGAGCCTGTGCTGGGAAATGAAAATGAGAGAAAGCCGTGCAGGCAGGTGATGTTACAGGCTGGTTAAAAAACCCCTGCCCTGCTAATTGCTCGGCTTTAGAAATGTCTCTGGCAGGAGGTGTTTATACTCAATTTACTGCAGTATTGAGTTCTTTCTCCTGAAATTTGGCTTTGCTTTCTTCCCCTGTGAAGTCTTGGAAGGAAATGGGGGGATCACACTAATTTTCACTGGGGATGCACTCTGTGTCCCGGTGTCCATCTGTCTGTCCCTCCTCCGGAGTCCAAACGCCGTGTTCTGGGTGCATTCTGCCACCTGGGACACACTCTCCAGCCATAGCTCCAGGGTCTAAATCACTTTTGGGGTAAAAACAGAATGATTTTAGCTCTTCAGAGTAAACCAGACTTTGTTGTGCTCCCCATGTCCTACCACTGTCAGGCGGCTCATGGAGAAATTGATAGCGTGGGAAAAAAAATTTCCGTTTCTTTATTCTCTTTGAATCATCTTAATTCATTTATCAACATCTTCCTGTAATTTTGTGGTCGTTTTAAGGATGGAGAGGTTTATGTTTTTGCTTGGCTTAGGGTTTAAGTTTAGACTTTTTGGCTTGAGAGGTTTGTTTGCTTGGTTGGGGTTTTGGTTTAGGGTTGGGGTGGGTTTGTGGGTTTTTATTTCTTCCTTTCTTTATTTATTTCATTTTTTTCTCCAATTGAGAAATTGCAAGTAGGTTTCTGACACTCTGAAGAATACCTGTAGCCTCCTGTTGTGCACAGAGAAATGTGCTGAATTCAAAGAAGCTCCTTAGACCATCTCTTTTGCTGGAGTTTACACAGGATTCCCCATTACCATTCAGGGAGTGAACAATGTACAGATTTTTTTTTTTTTCCTCTTTTCAAGAAAAAGACTCTGAGCAGTATCTGAGCTTTTTTGGCAGCTAGTTAGAAACAGCCCTGCAGGGGGACGGAGGTACGAACATAGGAATAAACTCCAACTTGTATTTTCATTCTTTTAATTTTGAAATGGTGAGTTATTTCCTGCAGGCAGGAGGGTGGACACTGCCTCCAGCACCTCGTTTGCTGGAGAGAATTGAGAGCATTTGGTTTTATCAGCCGCTGGCATGGTAATGAGCCTATTTCTATTGAAATTGGCTCATTACTATTCATTTTTGCTGGCTCTCGACCAACTCATGAACCGCTTTTTGATTTTCAGGGGAGGAAAAAAAAAATAATAATAAATGTAGGGAGTTGGTCCCATCCACTGATAGAAGCGCCAACGCGAGGACGTGCCGGGTGAGCGTGGCTCAGCCCTGACCCCTGTCACCGCTCTTGTCATGGGGTCCCCTCCACCTCCTGGGCCCCGTGGTCCCTTCTGGTGGTGCCCAAAAGTGGGCTGGGGGTTGTGAAGTGGACACAAAGAGTCTGATAAGGGCTCGTTCCATCTACATGTGACCCGACCAAATGAGAAGTTGGGTTTTGAGAGGGGGTGGGTCCTTGTGAGCATCGAACCGCCGGGAGAGCAACCCGTAAAATAATCATATGTGCTGCATGCTTTGGTGGGCTGGTAGGTTCTGTTTGGGGGGCTTTTGGCAACTTGTCAAATTATATTATTCAAGTGTATATAGTGACATTTAAGGAGGTTTTTTTTTTCTGATTTTGGGCAGTGTGTAAGTTCTCTCTCCCTTACACAAGCACGTGTACTCACACACACATCTCTGGGAAATGTTTTAGCACCAGTGAAAATCAAAACTCAGCCCTTCGAATGTCTGCCTGAAAAATATCTTCCCTTAAAAATGATTGAGTGTGTATTAATTATACATGAATGTAATTTTATCCCTGTTACCAGTTTCAAAAAACGCAGCCAGGCTCTGCCACCTGTACTCACGTGTGGCTAAAACACCATTAAACTATTTTGGCTTATGAAGATAATGAGATTTCTTGTGCAGATAAGGAACTGCTGGATTTGGTGGCATCTTTTTCTAGATGCCTGGCGTGACATGGGCAGCAGCAGCATTTTCAGGTGGGCTGTGTAAACCCTGTCTGAAATGACCTTTCCAGCAAAGCACCCAGACATCATTAACTGCTTTATAAAATCCCACCCCTGGTGTGAGAGAGAGAATTTTTTGGCAGAGGAGCACCAAACTTCATTTCTGTATGTGTTTAGTCTCTTCTTTTTTTTTTTCCAAGATAGTTTCCCTTCAATTTAAGAAATGAGATAAAAATGCTAATAGCTTGCAATTGAATTGTCTGTATTTAATACTGTTAGCTATGTCTTTCTATGGTGCACAAGAAAGGAGAACACTTATTTTCTTCTATCATTTGAAAAATAAAAGTCAATTTGACTACTTTTTAAGTACCAGAAGCTGGAAAAATGATAGGCAGATGATGACTCGTATAAAGCAAACGTCGTCCCTCCAGGTAAATACCGAATTGGGGACTACAAAATATTCACAACAATTGCTGATACATCTCCAAACTTGTGCTGTTTTTCATGTCATTACAATAAAATAAACTGGCTGATTTTGTAGAAGAACTCACAGGGTGGTTTTGTTTGGTTTTTTTACTGGACTGAAAGCATATCTCATTCAGAGCAAAAAGAGCCTTCAAAGTGTGGATTCAAGTTGTTGCAGACTTTTGGAATTATTAACGGTGCTGTTACAGTCACTGGTGGAGGAAAAAGGCAACTTGCAGCACGTGTAGGGGAACATTCAAAGTCCTTCGACGAAACAGTTTTAGATTTTCCTTTTTTTTCATGTTTGCTGGAGGAGTTGGCACGTTCTCAAGAGTCTCGATTCATGTTTTCATCCCTTTGCCCAGCAGATCAGGCTGGCTCGGAAGTACCGCGGCTGGTCCAGGCACTACCGGAGATGGGGACCTCAGCGCAATCTTGTAAAAGCTTTCATCAACTTTTGTTGGGTCATAACAAATTAAAACAGCCTGACCTGGCCTCTCATCCGAGCGTCTCAGGTCAAGTATATCTACTTCTGTTTGTTTATTTTTAGAACTTTAAATACTCAGCTTTATTTTTGTTGCAGTACACTGGCCAGAAGTGATCTGTTATCATAGTCTGATGGGAAATCACACGCGTGACAGATGTTTGTCTTTGTTCATTATATAGCTGGAGTTTATTTATATTTTCACCGGAAAGATTCCACATTAGCAAACAGGAAAAAAAAAAGGTCCCAAATTCAAATTGTCATTTTCTTATATGGTATGGATCATCTGGCCAAGCTAGCTGATCTCTTTGTCTTTGGCAAAGCCCTGTGATGCTATTTCAGGGATCTAGAACAGTTGAACAACAGTTTTAAATAGACCAATTGATGTAGTCGTATCTCACATCTTTCTGTGATTCCCCAGCATGGAAAATAGACGATGCGATGTAGGAAGCTTATGACGTTGGGTAAAATTGGGTTACGTGGGATTGGGAGCGTACCCAGATCCAGCTGACTGGCCCTGGCAAAATGAGTGTGTAAGATGTAGGGCAGCCGTGAAGCCAAAACAGTGTTGGTCCAGGATTTGGAGAAGCAAGCAAATGGCCTTTAGGAGGAGACAGACAGGAAAATGGGATGTCCAGAGAGAAATTAGAACATTTCTACTGTCAGAGGTAGCAGAAGAACCCATGAATCCTGGGTGTTGCCAAGGATGTGAAGAAACGATGAGGTGCGGTGATTTTTTTCGTTACGTCATTTTGGTTTAGACCTTTTGGTACCATGCACATATAGTATTAATAGCATCCTTCTACACCTTCTGTCTAATTCCTTAGCTCTGCTTTAATTCACAGCAACATTTGTCCTGGCAACAAGCTCCTTTAGCATTACCTCCTTGGTTGAAAGGAATGATCTTTGCTTCTCTGAACAGAAAGAAGCAGCCACTTAGGCTCAGTACTAGACCGGGCTGAAGAGCCGTGTGTTGGCTGCGTGGGCTTCAGGGACAATGAAAGGAAAATCACTTTGCGTGCTCTGAGGAGCTTGTAGTCTGCATAAATTATACAGACAAGGAGTAATGTTGGTTTTACTGGGGGAGAGATTTGCCCAGGCTGACACCTGAGCTCTCAGGCTACGTGGGAATCCACCTTCCGAAGGGGGCTGAGGTGGTTTAATCTAGAATATGGAATTAGCCTCTAGTGGCAACAAAAGCTAGCTTTTCCCTCTTCAGGAACAGAGAATTTCCAGTATCTGGTGGCTCTGGGCCAGACTGACCCAGGGAGGAGCAAAGGGAATCATTATGCGTGTGATCAAACTGCATCAGAATTGTTCGAAATGGTCTAAGAGGGCGTATGTAGAAAGGATGGGATGAAACGGCAAAGAAAAACTTACGTTGAATGTTACAACCTCCTAGCAGAAAGATACGTTAGACTAAGGAGGAATATCCTGAGGGAAATGGTGGAAGCCCCATTGCTTGGATAATTTCTAATTAAACTAGACAAAGCACTTGAGAATATATTGTAAGGGAAAATCCTGTAATGGCAGCGGGCTGGACAGGGTGACCCATAGGTCTTTTTCATTTCTAATTTCTATGATTCACTAATGATTAAGTAATTCACAGATAAACTAAACATCCGCATTGCTGGGTCTTATCCGAAACTCACCTCACCTATCAACCTTTTCAAATTTACCAATTAATAGTTAATTAGTTAATGTTTGTAAAGTGCTTTGAAGATGAAAAGTGCTAAGTGCTAAGTATTATTACAGAAATAGGGATAGATAAACTCATTTTACTTAATTTTGAACCCACTCAAACACTCACGGAGGGCTCAAAATTCAGATTCAGGCTTGAGCATTATTGGGTTTGCCTGCCTTGTAGAGGGATGTTCTGAGAGGTGGTTACGCCGTGATTAAAATACAGTTATAATTTTGATAATGCACTTATCGCACATTTCTATATATGGTGCAGCAGTCATAATCCTGATAAAATGTGCGTGCAAAGCTGTTGTCCCTGTCCGTACATGAGCTGCCGTGCACAATACAAGCACTTTGCTTTGTAAGGAAGCGCAAGTGGCACAGAGAATATGAAAACCATTTTCCATAGTGGCTCTTACCTTTCTGGTGTATGTTGATTTTTGGAGTATATTTAATAGCATCAAATGCACGTGTTAATATTCAGGAAGGAACCCAAATAATTGTATTTTAAGTCGGAGTATTGCCTTAACTGGGTCCACATTACCTTTCCATTGCCTTTTGCAGGAGGGTTCCTGCCCTGTCCCTGCCAATTTGGGTATTCCTAGGAAATAATTTTCAGACTTTCAAACACAAGTTTGTTAATCAGTATCTTAAACTCACTTGTAACAGAGTAAATAAAGCAGTTTCAGGTGGAGCTCACTAATGTCAGGGCATCCAATCTGAGAGCACAATAATGATTCGGGAAATAATACCATGTGGTTTGGCGTAGGTTTACTCATTACAGTGCTTGAATAATAAAGCTTAGATATCGAATCCTCGAATGAATAATCACAGTGAATGAGTAATTTCTGGGTTAAAATGTGTTGAATCAAAGCATTCAGCGGGTAACTGGGAAAGGCACGTGCTTCTGTGAGAAATGGGGCTCCCCCAGTCCTCTGGATGTGCTAAAAATATGAAGCGACAGCAAAATATATTTTAATAGGCATATCCAACAGGTGACATAGCATGGAACTGAAAAACAAATACATATATATATGTGGTTTGGGCCCGGAAGAGAAATCCAGGGCCCTGAAGGCTTCTTGATGCAACTCCACTATTATCATAAGGCTTTGGGACATGTTCTTGAGAAAGGCATGGGAAGGTTATGGCGAGTGGGATCAATTCGAGCTGGATTTCTAAACTGTAGATCACACCAGAGGAAGCTGACATCTCTCTTTGGCAAAAAAAAAATTCTTGGACAAAGGGAACGCGAGAGATCTGATCTGTCCGGACACCGCTTGATAAAGTGCCACATGGGAAACATCTGGTTAAGTGGGAAGAGCTGGAGGTTGGTGTGAGAGTGGTGAGGAATGGTGAAAAGGGGAGACGGCGACAGGCTGCGAAAGGGGAAGCACAGGGCAGGAGAAGGGCTCATTAGCAGAGTTCGTCAAGGATCAGTCTGACTCATCTTATTTAACATTTTCATTAATGACCTTGGAGCATAAATTAGGTGTGCGCTAATGAAATGTTGGAGTTGACAAAGTTTGGAGACGTTGCCAGTGAAAAAGGAGAACGTGAATGCGCAGGATAGAAAGCGGGTGGCCTTGGGGGTTGGAATGGAAGTCATGAAATGCAATTTAATAAGAAAAAGCACCAGGACACACACGTAGGAAATAAGAACAACTTCTGTCAAGATGTGACTTCACTGGCAGCAGTAGACAGGGATGAAAGGATGGCTCTCTGCCATCAGCAAAACAGGAGAAAGGTCCCAAGATGCATCAGGTGCAATATTTTAACTGAGATGGGAAGATGAATTTAAACTGGAGTAGCTTAGGGAAGCACTGGTGGGATGAAAGAGGACTGGGAAAATTTGTGTTATGAGAGAAGACAAAAGGAGATATATCGTATCGAAATGGAGGCAGAGAAGGGGTGCAATTGCTGTCGATAAATGCATTGGGACAGTTTCTAAGTGCAAGTGCAACGTTGACACAAAAGAAATCAGCTATTACCTGGTCTTGGTGGAATATAGATATGAAACTGGAAGAAGATTCCCGGCTATTGGATGGAGGAGTTTCTGGAAAAGGCTTCCAGTAGGAGTAATGGGGACAAGAACTGTAGCATGTTCAGAGATAACGTTAGATCAGCGCGTGGAAGGGATATTATCATTTACGTGATAGTTAGGAAATGGGCTCGATAACCTCGGCATTCTCATCCACTCCATCTTCCTGTCTGTTCATAGACAATACAGGGCTGCGAGTTGGGCTCAACTCTCCAAATACAGAATTCACTAGGAACTGTTCCCTCCTTTGTGGAAAAAGCATTAGAGATCAGGCGCCGATTCCCTGTAACAACTGAGAAATACCGAATCCTGATGTACACTTTGGT